>NC_056739.1:1589419046-1589569046 GCF_019279795.1 Protopterus annectens | reverse complement strand
GTGTGTGTGTGTGTGTGTGTGGGATGTATGTTTGTGCACATGCTTGATATTAGAGAGAGCATTTTACATCAACATGTGTGACACTGTTATTACCATAATCACCTCACCAGTCATGCTGATGTCATCAACCATATCAGATTTTTGGATGTGCACTATTCCCACTAGGGCAGGGTCAGAGACTTGCTTGGAGGCCAGGCAGAAGTCACCTCATCCTATAAGATCCAGATTACAGTAACATGACTTTCAGTCTATTCACATACATCATGGCATGGTTTGTAGGCCCTGTGTTTTCTTGGTGAGAAACCCCTGTGCTCTCTCAAGCTGCTGCATGTGTCTGGTACATGGTGAGGTACATGCAAAAGAGAGCATTATGCTCTATTAGTGTTCTGATGAGGTTCAAGTACAGTGCTGTAATATAATCCTTAAATCTGAATATGATGGCATAACTTATGATGTGCACAACATGGGCTTTCAATACCAGTGTCCAAACAAAAAGAATGTTTCCTTGATTTCCAAAGGTGGTTACTGAGAAACAAAGAGTCTATAAAAACATAACACAGCTCCACAGACTGATAAAAACTGTTCCAAAAGAGACAGAGTAAAACTTTAATCAATATTGGAAGTTAAAAAACAAAAAATGTAATAACAGTGCCCTTGGTTCGACAACGATAAGTGCTTTCGGCTAAGTGCCTTCCTCAGATCTTATAGTGTAGGGCTCTATAGGGCTAAAAATAGAAGAACAAAAACCAGTTTGATGTGTGAATCAAGTCCAATGCCTTTATAAATCAAGGATATATTCAGCCAATAGCAAATGAGATATGGACTGCACTTCCACATTAAGTGGCTTCATTCTTAAGGTATATTGATTTCAAACAGCTTTGGTAGTTTATGGATTATAAACCTCAGAGCAGACAGCACCCCTGCGTTTGAATGCAGTGGTACCACTTCAACCAATTTTGAAAGGAAGACACATTTCCTTAATGGGATTTTAATAGTTTGCTGCTTTTCTATCATTGCCCTTGTGCAGAATGGTTAATATGAGACACCTGAGAAAATGAAGATTCTACCAATGGTTCATCATAAAAATATAAACATTTGCTAGTCTTTTACAAATACTTGCATTGGGAGTTTGACATTAGAACAAGATTAATGATTCCTGCCCAGTGGATTACAGACGACCCATATTCTTCTTGGTGATTTTATAGCTTTTTATAACTTGTTAACCACAAAAGCAAAACAATCTATTGGAACGATTTATAGAGGCCAATTTATGATGCCTATGATCCAATATATACTCCAAGGAAGCTGTTCACTTTTTTATATGTATGAGCTTTATGGATGTCTTTTCTATTTTGTTTTATGAAGCACACAAGCCAATGCTCCCAATGCTGTTTGAAATCAATATTCCTTCACAATGAAGCCACTTAATGTGGAGGTGTGGTCCATATCGCCTTTGCTATTGGCTGAATATATCTTTGATGTAAAAGGTGTTGGACCTGATTCATACATCTGACTGGCTTTTGTTTTTCTATTTTGGCCCTATAGAGCCCTACACTATACGATCTGAGGAAGGCTCTTAGCTGTATGTGCTTATCGTTGTTGAACCAAGGGCGTTATTATTACATTTTTTGTTTTTAACTTGCAATATTGATTAAAGTTTTACTCTGTCTCTTTTGGAAGAGTTTTTAGTAGTCCATAGAGGTGTGTTAAGTTTTTTATAGACTCTTCAATACCAGTGTGGAAACTTTGTGGTCGAAGTTCAGATTGCTATCTATGTGTGTTCTTAGTGTTTGCATCAATGGGTTTCAGCATAGTGGGACTGTTGTCAGTACTGTAACTAGCAGGGAATTCCACTTTGCAGAATGACAAAATAAAGATATGTTTGCATTTATTTGTGGACCGTGTGGCTTTGTCATCATAAGAGGACTCAATGATTGCACCTAGTATACAAGAATCAGCAAACATGGTAAGACAGAGGCTGCATATTTTAGCTTAAACTATCAAGAAATAGATTCCAGACAGTAAACACCCAAGCACAAATCCCTGGGGTATGCCAGTGGTGACAGCTGTACTCGTACAGGTTGATTCACTAACTTTCACAGTATAATTGTACCCATCTACTGACATAAGGGTTAATCCTCAGCTGGGTGAGTTTCTCAATGATACCTGCATGAGGGATTTTGTCCAAACCCTAGGCCAGATCAGGATAACCTGTATGCACTGAGTTACCTTCATCCAGGCTTATCACATAGAATCAATGGGCTGTGACAACATCACAGATTACCTTTCCAGTGACTCAGCATATACACCTTCCTGACATGGTTGAATACACACACTTCAACACACCCTCCACACAGACTATGTTATTGTAGAAGGATATACATCAACATGCATCCATGTGAGTTGGGGAGGCAGCACCTGATACATGCATATATAAACCCATCCTGAGTCTCCTCAACTGTGAGGTAGACCAACATGTTATCATGGGCATTTTACTAAATGGACACTAGTTGTTAATGGTACATCATATCTGTTGCATCTGTTAGATGTCCTCAAAGAGGTAATCGAGGGGGGCGTGGCCAAGGATGAACACAGGATAGCAGCAGATTTCTTCAGCTCCACCAATTTCATTACACTGACAGGAATTAATTGCTTAAAAAATTAATTTTTGAAGTAATTTTCTTTCTAATTATGTTTGTTTTATATAGTTCTTGAACTATATCTAAAAAAGAAAGAAATTTTTAACAATATTCCTGTCAGAAATCACTTTGGAAATTTTCCTGTCAGTTTATCAGTCTGAAATGAGTTCCAGTAAGACAAATTCTCAAGACTCCAGCATCAAGAAAGAACTTCAGTCTCTGATAACTATAATCCAGCAACTTACTGCTAAGATGGATAAAATGGATACTAAAATAGATACCTTCATAGAAAAAACTACAAAACAAATAGACTTGTTACATATAGACCTGCAACAACAGAAGATCCAGATGACAGGCATAGAAGAAGCTGTGAATGACATGGAAAATAGAATCCAAGAAGAGGAAATCAACATTGAGTTTCTGCTGAAACAAAATACACATTTACAAACAAAGCTGGATGACCTGGAAAATAGATCTAGGCGCAATAACATTAGGATTTTTGGACTGCCAGAAAATATTGAAGGTAACAATATTATTTCTTTTTTAACAACATGGCTCCCTAAAACTTTAGACTTACCAGAAGCATTCTCTTTTGGTATCGAAAGAGCACATAGATCTATAGCTAATACTAACTCTAACAAAAACTATCCTAGATCAGTTATAGTTAGATTTCTATCATCTTTTGATAAAGAGATGGTTCTTAAATCTGCTTGGGCTAAAGATCCTGTTAAGATTAATGAGACAACTGTGCGTTTTGACAATGATTATTCTTCCTTGGTAATAGCTAAAAGAAAGGTTTTTCTGCCACTAATAAGGGAGCTTAAAAAAGCACAGTTTAAAACATACCTTCTGTTTCCTGCCAAGCCAAAAATCTTCCTTCCTGATGGTCCTAAAATTTTTGATGACTTAGACTCTGCTTTACTGTTTATCAAAAAAAATAAGATTTTGGATAAAATAGAAGAAATGGAATGGGCTAGTCCTTCATTAAAGAGACTGGCAACTGAAACTTCGTGGAAGACTTCAGAGAAGAAGAAGAGACTAAAAAACAAATGATTTGTTCTATGTTTTTTTTTTCTTTTTTTCTCTCATCATTTTACTTCATTATTAATCTTTTTAAATATAGTTCCTGCATTTCCAGAAAGCCACAAATATTCTGAAAAAGATTTAATCAAAGTTATTCTCTGTGTGCAAAGAAATGTTTTGTTTCATAACCAGTCAAAATATCTGAGGAACTAATAACAAGCTATTATTCAATTTGTTTCTCTTTCTGAAAAAGAGAAGTAAGGTCAGTAATTTGATACATTTTTTTTTTCTTTTTTTTCTCCTTTTCTTCTTTTCTTTGTTTAAACAATGACATTCTATTTAGATTATGTAGTGGGTAAAGGGTGGGGGAGGGCAGGGAGAGAAGAGTAATGAAAATATGATTAATAGAATAATAACATATTTATTCCTTGTAAAAAGTTTATATGTTCTTCAAATGCTATTCCTAATTATACTTTCTTGATTATACTGCTTATGCTTGTTTGTAAATAATCTGTCATGCTTTAACTAATAATAATTAGAACTAAATAATAGTAAATAATATGATTTATTTTTAACTCTATTAATATAAACAGTAAGTAATATTCCATTGTATATACTTCTTATAGCTTTCTCTTACATTTTTTTTTATTTCTGATTTACACTCTTTTATTTTCTACTCTCTTTTTCTTTTCTTTATTCTTTCTCTTTATTTTTTTTTTCATATTAATATATAGAAATGCTTTTGATCATATAGACACAGTAAATAATAAGATTTGCATAAAAATTGAGTTGGGACAAAAATATTGAGTTTTATTACTTATTAATAACTTTGGGCTTAATTGCAATTACATTGAGGCTGTAATAACCTGTAAAATACATTGTGAAGGTTTTGTCATGTTTAGATGCATTTAGACTGCTAAATGAATGTTTGTCACTAGTTTTTAACAAGTTTCCCGCCAAAATGTTAAGGGAGACAATCTGGGATGTGGCTACCTCATGAACAGTGTCCTTGAGTTGTTTCAAAAGCTTCAACTCTCAGAATTCTCACAGAGAAGCTGAAAGCAGTCAATATGACCTTTGACCCAGATATCACACTGACACATCACAGATTCAGGAAGAACACTCTACCAGGAAGTAGAACTGATGCAAATGCGACTATGTGAAGGAAAATGAACTCTTTAACATCTAAATGTGAGTTATTTTATATAATTACTTAAATATCTATGTTATAATTCATAAAATATGTCAGTTATAATGATTTTAAATGATGCAGTTTCTTGTAGTAAGTAAATGTCTTATTTTAGAAGGCATAGAAAATGAAACATTTATTCAAGTGTTTTTGAAAATCTACTTGATTGCAACATACTAATCTGTGTTAAAAACTTATGTTCCAAACATATACATTACTATAACTCATTTAATTCATCTGATTGACAAGCATAAATAACTTTATAATTCTATTCTGGAAGAAATTGTCATGTGATATATTTTAAAGCAGTAGTATAGACATACAAAATACAGATGGCTTCTTTTACAATAATGCAAGTGTTTCTGAGAATTTGCATAACTATGCAGTATGATTTATAACAATTTCTATAAATATAATATTTTATTCTATTGACAATAATGAGTATGAGTAAAATGCTCATATACAAGCAATTCAAGGGTTTTTTGGAAGCTGTTGACTGCATTTACATGACAGAAAATAGATGCATCTTAATATATGTAATGTCTGAACCATATTAGCCAAAGTTTTTGATTTAAATGAATGTTAGAACTTATTTTTACATACTTTGAATAAATTAATATGTAAATATGCCTTCCTTTTTTTTCTCTCTCTCTCTCTTTCTTTTACTCTCTCTCCCTCTTTCACGTCTTTTATTTCTCTCTCTCCTCTTGGTTCCTAATATCAAGATTATTTGAATGCTATTTGAATACAAGCGTATTATATGACATAGATGTATATAGTAGTATGAATAGTTTTTAAAAAAAAAAAAAGTTTATTTTAGTTTATATGATGCTGTTTTATCAAATGTGTAGTCTTGTCTTGCTAGATAATTGAATTGAAAGCTGTTAATTTAAGTTAAATATAACCAGTATTAAATTGATAAGGTGGTAGCTGAGGTACTGCTGCTTAGGGTAGGGGGTTAACTTGAGTGGTAAATACTACTCTAAGTTGGAGTTTTTAACTCCAGGCTGGATGCAAGGTTACATTGTTACATTATTTTCACTTGTTCATTGTTATATGTATATAGTTTTGACATCCACAATATATTTTGTACACTCATTGTCACTACAAACAAAATTGAATCCTATACAAAATCCCATAAGAGATTCAATAAATACAGCTATATTTAAAGGTACACCTAAAGGAGGAGATGTAACATTACTTATGTTGTTATTTGTTATTTTGATCATAAGATTCTTAAGTTTTAAAAATGCCAAATGACATCTTTAAAAGGAATTTCTTTAAACATTAATGGATTGAATAATCCGTGTAAAAGGGCAAGCCTAATAAGATACATTAATTTACATAAGGCCAACTTAGTCTTCCTGCAAGAAACCCATCTCTTGAAAAAAGATATTGATAAACTAGCCACAAACAAATATACAGTATTGGTTAGTTCAGAGCACACTCAGAAAAAGAGGAGTGGCTATTTTATGGAATAAAAGTATGCCCATTCCTAAAACTATTAAGTCTTATCAGGATGACAAAGGAATGTTTTGTATGGTTACAATACAAATTAATGGGAAGACTTACACTTTAATTAGTGTATATTGGATACCTGGAATTGGTATTAATACAGTGAAACATCATCTTGATAAGATCATATCATTCTCTATAGGAGATATTATTTTAGCTGGTGACTTTAATTGTATACTACATGAAAGTGATACTACCACTATAGGAAAAGAAGAATTACATCTAATGCAAAACATTTAAATGATTTTGCTAATTCTTATCATTTGAATGATATTAATAATCAGATAGATTCAAAATCATTACCATACACCTTTTTTTCTAACAGATACAAAACTTATTCAAAAATAGATAGGGTCTTTATTTCTAACCAGATGGTAACAGATTTAATTAATTCCAAAATCATTTCATGTCCTATATCTGATCATAATTCAATTGTTTTGAATTCATGATAAAAATACTCATAATGTTCAGATCAAAAGGATACCAGCATACTTAACTCAACTAAAAGACTATAAAGAATATATACTTTCAGAAGTAAAACATTTTTAGACATAAATAATACTCCTGAAGTCTCCATTGTCTATGTTTGGGATGCCTTAAAATCATATCTATATGGACAAAGTATCAGATGGTATAATAATAAAAGGAAATCTTGGGATTAGGAATTGTTAGATATTCAAAGTAAATTAGACTCTTATAAACATAATAATAAAGAAAATATTATGGACAAGAAAGTTATTGAAGAAATAAACAAACTAAATGAGAAATACAAAGAAATTTTAACTCATAAAGTTAAAATAACTTTAGAGAAATACAAGTTTTTGTCTTATTCAATAAGCCCCAAATACTTACATAGACTTAAAAATAAAACAAAAAGGTTGAATAAACAAAACCATATCAAAGAAATCTTTTCTCTAAGGAAAAGAAGAATGTTTCTAGTATACCAGAAATACTAGATGAATTTAGAAATCACTTTCACAAAATTAACCATAATAACATTAACATGGAACCTAAAGATAAAATAAAGGAGTTTATAACCACAAACATGAATAAAAAGCTTAATAAACAACAGATTAAACTATTGGACAAAAGTATTTCATATACAGAGGTTATTACACAAATAAATAAGCTTAAATCAAACAAAGCACCGGGTAATGATGGTATTATACCAGAGATATATAAAATCCTTTCTAAAAGTACATATTCATTAATACATAAGGTTTTTATTTTGGCCCAAACTGAGTTAATAACCCCCCCCATCTTGGCAATATACATTTATTTCGCCAATTTTAAAACCTAATAAAGATCCAACTAGATGTACTTCATATCGGCCCATCTCATTACTTAATGTTGATTATAAAATGTTCATGAGTATTTTTGCTGATAGATTGAAGACAATCATCCCCAGCATTATAGATATAGATCAGACAGGCTTCATTGTAAATAGAAATACTTTTGATAATATAAGAAGAACTTTAACATTAATTGATTTTGCAAATAGGAAAAAGAAAGATTTAACACTTATTAGTCTTGATATAAGTTCAGCATTTGATTCAGTAAGTTGGGACTATCTGTTTACCTTATTGAAGTGCACAAACTTCTCAGATGCATTTGTAAATCTAATTGAGCATTTATACAAAGGAACATTGGCTTATATTAAGGTAGGAACATGTGTTTCACAAAAAATACCCATTTTGAAAGGTACAAAACAAGGATGTCCACTTTCTCCACTATTATTCACTTTAGTAATGGAGCCTTGGGCTAATTTGATCAGAAACAGTACTGACATAGAGGGTTTTGAAAATACAACATCCAAAATTCAACTTTTTGCAGATGATGTTCTAATTACATCAGCAGGATCTAATTCTTCTATGCAGTCTCTATTTGATAAAATGATGAATTTTAAAAGTATTTCTGGTTTAATATTCAATGAAGAAAAAACTAAAATACTACCTATATATACACGAAAAAATATTCTCATTAGTGATTTTACTAAATATGTACCCAATTCAGGTCAGATAACTTATTTAGGTATAATACTATCTAAAGATATTAAATCTATTATATATAATAATAATAATACCTGTTTTCTTAATATACAAAATCTTTTTAACACCTGGAATAATATGTTTTTTACTATGGAGGAGAGACTTACAATTATTAAAATGATAATATTCCCCAAGATTTTATACTTAATACAATCAATAATACTTCCACCTACAAAAATAATTATCAAGAAACTGAATACACTAATGTTAAATTTCCTATGGGCACCTAATAGACCTAGGATTGCATTAAAGAAACATACTAATAGCTGGTCTCAAGGGGGTATTTCTTTTCCAGACTTTAATTTATATACTATCTCTTCTATTGTAAAAGTTATTACTTTATTAATAGATCAGTCATATGCACAAAATGGAAAGATTATTGGGAGCTAATTAGTATGCACTTCATGAAAATCTCCTTAACACATAAAAATATGATTGTAAATAACTCCATGTTATGGTTACTAAAGGAATTTTGTACTTCACCTATTACACCTAAACATATGGTTTGTTACCCATTAAATATTATTATTAGCTATCGTAACTTTATATTCATGCACCCTAAGTATAGGGAATGGAATTTTATTATATTCCCTATAATGTATACTCAGGGTATGCTTTTGTCATCTACTTCTGAAGGAACTCATTTAGCTATAGATAATGATCTAAAGTACTGGTATCAGTTGATATCTGATAATAAAGTTAAAAGTCTAGATTTCTTAAAACAAGAATTTGATCTAAGAGAAACTTGCTGGTTAGAGGTTCAGACCTTTAGACAACATCTCATTAATAAAATAGATCTAATGTCTATAACAGTTAAAGAATCTATTCCAACACTGATTGATTACTTGATATTAAATTTACAACATAAAGTTTCTGATAAAGGTAAACTTTCATACATACATAAAATTATCAGACAAGAAACTTTTTACAGTGTAGATACATACTGGTATTATTTCACTTCTATTAATGGGGACCCACCAAATCAACAAGATAAACAATATATATTGGAATCTGCCTATAGAACTACGTCTTCCATTGTCTGGAGACTTTATACATGGAAATTTTTACATAGATCTTTTTATACACCTTTGATGATGAATAAAATAAATAATAAAGATAATCTATGTAAGAGATGTAATGTAGAAATTAATGCTGACTGGGCTCATATGTTTTATGACTGTATAAAATTGAAAGAATACTGGAAGTCAATTAATGAATTTTTGCAGGCTCTTTTACAGATAATTTCATTATTTCTAAATATCTTATATTATTCAACACACCTGTACCTCAAAGTATTAAAAAGGTTAAGCTTCCCTTGTTATGGTCTATTCTAGCAGTGGCTAGGAAAATAATAACCAGAAATTGGATTTCAGATACACCTCCTTCGTTCAATGAATTTAAAAATGTTATGAATATAGTGTGCCATATGGAAATAAACACAATTAGGTCAAGAACAACTAGAAAAACATCTTATTATATTGTATGGGATAATTTACAAAATTTGTTAAAAAAATCCTAATTTCAATAGCATGGTATTTTAGTTTAATTAATTGATCTGATTGTAGTGGATGTCTTTGTAAATACTTTAGTTGTTTTGTTGAATGTTATAATCATATCTATTTTTAATTACTTGTATAAAATTGTTATGATATTTCTCTTGTATGTTAAAACAATAAACCTGTTTTGAAAAAAAAAAAAAAAAGAGGTAATTGAGGGCATGCATGATGACAACACTATCATCCTTTTGAACCTGACAAGCCCAAGGCATTTGATACAAATCCACACTGGGGTATTCACTCAGCACTGTCAGTGTATCCATAAACACCTATATCATCACCAAAAGGTGAGACCAGTGGATCACATACATGGCATCTAAATATGTTGAAATGTGTGAAGCAAACTATATTTCAGGTCCAGTAATCAGGTCCTTACATAAGGGCTGTCTGCTAGGCCATTTTCTGTTCATCATCTAAGTCACGGACATCAGAAATGACATACACGTCCTATGTCCAAACAGCTGTCTGAAGGACTACAGATTGTGAGTAATCATTGACTCCAACTGTGCTAGTACTATAATATAGACAGTATCCACACACACCAAAGATTGCTGCTACAGCCATGACAACACTTACAATTACACAAAAAGTTGGGAGATTTGTTATTTCAGTAAAACAAGCACACAACCCAAGTATAATGTAGACATCACACCCTATAATCAGACCGATAGGTATGTGACCTGTGTCCTGGGGTAGATGGTATGTGGAACATTCACCAGCATGTGACCACAGTGCTGACTATTCCCTTGTATGTAGTACAACTACTGAGTATGTGAAGGACATCCGCATCACAGGCCAAAGTACCTCCATACTTCACAGCCTTAGTCACACCAATAACTGAGTACAATGCACCCTTCTTCATGTACCTCACTACACATCTGCAACTGAAGTCTTTGTCGCAGTGAGCTGTCATACATCTTATTGGCCATACCTAGGTATTCTTTTTGTGGCATAAACATTACTGTCTGATAGTGCAGGACCCCCATCAAGATGTTACACCAGATGCATGTGTGTTACCTGTTCTGTTGATGCACCCAGCACATACATACCTGTTTGACAACATTAATGGCATGTGCAACATTTGTGACAGTGTAGATTGTGCCATATAGATGTATGCCATGCACACCAGTCAACTAGCCTGTATTGATGATAATGTCACATACAGGTATAACAGTATCCCTCCTAACACCTCCAGGAGATGTTACAGTGTCAAGAACGTATGCATAATTACCCTCATAGAGTGCAAACATGTCATAATAGTTGTATAAGTGTGTTTGTGCAGAACCCTCTCTGATCACTCTAAATCGCATATGTTATATCAGAGACATGGGATTAATGGTGGTATTATTCTGATATTGTCCATGATAGTGCATGCTTCTTTTGATGTCATCCATGAGCCTTTACCTGTGCCCCACTTGCTGGAAATCTCTGCTGAGACTGCACTCATATTCAGGCAACTCAGTTTGGGCAGCTTCGCAATATGCACCTTACTCCATAGGTTCATAGGTTGGTACTAGGCTATCAGCCCTAGGGCCTATGCAAGCCTAGCCATAACAATTCCCTGGATATTTCTTCCCACACTATTTACTTCTGCAGGCCCCTGTCTAGCAGGGCGACTGACATGATCCCCGGGGTGAATTTCCTATCTCCCATCCAATCATCAAGGTTCCTTTTGAAGAGGGCCAATGAGGCGTTCTGCTTGATATGTATGGGCAGTCTATTCCAGAGTATGGGGAGTCTCTGGGTCAGGAACCTATCCCTCCAGCATGTTTTGTTCATTGTGATGACAAGGTTTAGATCCCTGGAGCGTGTGACTCTGAGCGATTGGGATTTCTTTAAGTGGAGTATGTCCAACAGCTCAGGGTTTGACATGGCCTTATATGTTAAGCAGAGATCACCTCTGAGTAGACGATATACCACAGAGTATAGCTGAAGTTTTTTTAGATGGTCAGTATATGGCATCTGCTTTAGGCCTGTGATTCTTTTAGTGAGATATTTCTGTGGCCTCTCCAGCTGTTGCAGATGTCTTGTGAGGTACATACCAAATGGGGCATTATACTCTATAATGGGTCTAATGAGGGATGAGGTCAGTGGGACAATGACCTCCTTTTTTCTGGATGAAAAGCCCTCAGTGATGAGGTGTGCCACATAGAAGGATTTCCTGACTGTTGTGGCAATGTGGTTATCGAAAGTGAGACCACTGTCCACCTGTGTCCCTAAGTCTCTCATCACACTTTCGATGTTTAGTGTCCTGCCACCTATGTGGTAATTCATGGGTACATGTTTTTTTCCAAAGGGGATAACTATACATTTCTTGGCATTAAGCTTGAGCCCATGGCTCTGGCACCAGGCATCTGTTTCTGTAAGGCCCTTTTGTAGAATATCCACATCATTTGGGGATTCAATAATGGCTCCCAGTTTGCAGTCATCTGCAAACTTTGTTAGCCAGAGTCCCTTAGCATTGGCCTGTACTTCAGAGAAGTAGATGCCAAACAAGAGTGATCCCAGGACTGAACCCTGAGGTACTCCACTTGTCACTTGTCAGGAGCTGGATTTGGAGTCGGCTATTTTTACTGTCTGAGTTCTGCCAGTAAGCCAGTTAGCAACCCATCGAGTGATGTAGGGATTTATGCCCAGCTTAGTAAATTTATCTATGATTCCAGAGTGGGGGATGGTGTCAAAGGCCTTGGCGAGGTCCAGATAGGCTGTGTGGACTACCTTACCCTCGTCCACAACTCTGGAGACTGATTCGAATAAGTCAATCAGATTCAGGAGACAAGATCGGCTCTTCACAAACCCAAACTGGGTGGGGTCCAGTGTTTGAAGGTTGCCAATGTCTTTGTTTATAAATTCCATGATTATGCGTTCCATGCCCTTGCAAATCAGACTTGTCAGACTGATGGGACGAAGGTTCCCAGGATCCAAGGTGGATCCTCCCTTGTGGAGCGGGATAACTGTAGCTGTGCACCACTCAGTGTGCACGAAGCCTGAGGTGAGGCTATGATTAAACATGACACTTAGGTGATGTGCCAGTTCATTTTGTAGTTTTTGTAGTACACAGCCTGGGATGTCATCTGGTCCCATGGATGCTGTATTCTTAGCTTTGGAGAGTGTGGTTTTTACCTGTGTGGTTGTGATTATCAGAATTTGGCAATCTTTTGGTATTGAGATGGGCCCTTTAGGGGGTGAGAGTGGGGTGAAGCTGGCACTAAATAGATCTGCCAGGATATTGGCGATATCCTTGGGATCAGTATATTTAATGCCATTCTGCTGTAACTCAGAGCAGATCTGAGCATTGCTATTTAGATTCTTGACATAAGTATAGAATGCCTTGTGGTTGTCTTTGGAATCTTTGGCAATTTTATTTTCATAACTAGCTTTTGAGGAATTTATGAGGGATCTCAGCTTCTTACTGAGGCTGGTGAGAGAGTTTATTGCATCCTGGGATTTTCCTCTTTTTTCGACAGTTTCTTCCTTCTGTTGTATAGTTTGTTTATAGCAGGGGACCACCAGATTGGCTTCCTTTTTTTGGAGAAGAGCATCTTGGTTCTATTTATGATGGCACGATTCATGCACGAGTGAATGTGCTCGTACAGTGCCTTACTGTAGGATTCTGCAGTTGAACTTCCAGATCCCATCTGCGTGGGTGTTGTGAAGTTTGTCACTTCTGACTTCAGCAGCTTGAAGTTGACTTTGGAGAAATTTTTAAGGAGGTTTCCTTACTGGGGGGTGGGGGTGGGATGTGGATGTCAAGGGTGATTTGCTTATGGTCAGACCTGACCAATGAAGGGGTGACCACTGGTGTGGAGCATCTATCTCCCATGTTGGTAATGACCAGGTCTAGGATATTGGAGCCGCTGGTGGGACAATGGATTAGTTGATCCAGGGCATTGGAATTTATGAATTCCAAGAACCGTTGGGAAAAGGAGTTGGTACCTGAGTAGTTTTCCCAGTTAATGGCAGGGTAGTTGAAATCACCCAGTATTAGGGTGTTTGGTTGTATCTTAATATTTTCCAGTATGTTTAGAAAGGTGTAGTGAGAATCTTGGGGCATGGTTGGGGATCTGTAGCAAGCTACAATTTGGATTGCAGTCTTACCTAGTGTTAGTTGCACCTGGAGAATTTCAGATGCATTGTGTTGGGCAACAAGTCTGGAGGTGTGAATATCCTTGGTGAATATGGACACTCCTCCACCTTTAGTGTTTCGGTCCTGGTTTTGTGGCCGAAAAGTGTGGTAAGAATTGTAGTCTGGTATTGCAGGGGTGCTCTCTGGAGCCTTGAACCAGGTCTCAGTTACTGCACAGATATCGATGTTCTCCATTTTTAGGAGTGCCTCAAGAGAGTGCATTTTGAGGTTTAGACTTCTAGCATTGAGTAGCATTACCTTCAGATTTTGCCTGCTTCTATCTGTTACGGTGGTGGTTTTATCCTTTGAACCTTGCCTAAAAAGGCACTATAGGGGTGGCAAGAGCTTTAGCCAGTAACCTGAATCCCAGGGGTGACAGGTGCAGACCATCTCTGGCAAAGCATTGTGGTTTGTCAATCATGTCTTCCCAGGCAGACAAATACTGGATCCCCTTTGGATGACACCAGAAGCTTAGCCAATTGTTGAAGTCAATCATTTTGTCCTTATACTGTGGTATCATTCTGGGCGAAGGCAGGATGCTACTCAGGGCTAGGGTCATACCTGCCTGGGTCACATGATCCAAGAGCTCTTCCATATCTCTTTTTATGTAGTCCAGGGAGGTACGTCTCAAGTCATTCACTCCAGCATGGACAATGACAGAGTCGTATTTGTACTTGTTGTGGAGTGACTTGAGTGCATGCGTTATGTGGCGGATCCTGACACCTGACAGGTAGCTGACTGTAATTTTCTCCTTGTTCAGTCTGGTGAGTGGGACATCAGTGTGCCTGGCTATAGAGTCACCTATGACTAAAGTGTTGGGTACATTGTCTTGCCTTAGTGGCTGTTATTGGGTGGCACACCGGTGTTGTGAGCTATGTGTCACTTTGGTTGTGACTGGTGTTTGTTTGCATTTCGACTTTGGAGGTCCTTGTTGCTTGGGCAGGTTAATGTTGAGGGCCTCCGCATATGTAGGTTTAGTGTTGCTATGTGTGGGTGTTGATGGTGTGAGTTTTGAAGGGCTATGAGTTGCTTGAGATGTGATGCAGGTGTTAACCTTCTCCTCTTGACTGTCTAGTACAATCTTGGCCAGAGAGAGCTTTGCTTCCAGTTTGGCTATGTAAGTGCATCTCTCGCAGGTTGTAGTGTTGGGTGGTAGGAGGAGAGCATTGTCTGTGTACATGAGGCAGTTGCCACATTGCCCCAGTATGCCCAGATTCACCAGGTGGACAGGAGAAATCACCGGAAGCTGACCCTGGGACATGCCTGTTTAGGTGCTTTTATGTAAAGTTTAAGAGCTGTTTTCCCTTACCTTTGCAAGGTACTTTGCAATTATAGGCTGTTTAGTGCCTATGATTAATTTCTCCTTATTGACAAGGAGAGCTGAATGACTGTATCTGTTTCAGGCTTCCTTGTGCTTTCCATCAGGTTCTAGAGCAAGTGCTAGTCACAGGGGTTCAGATTTTACTGCTACTACTTAGAAACCAGCTAGTTTTAAGGGAAATTCTGAAGAGCAGACTTTCTGGCACCTGGAATAGTTTAACTGTAGCCTCGCAGTGCTGCATGATGTGAAAAATGTGCAAACACATGCGTTTTTAAGCCAGAAAGTTGAAAGGGATAGAAATCAGTCCAAGAGGCTAATAAAATTACAATTTCAGAGCTGGAAACCACTCCTCTAGCGTTAGATAGGCAGTACAATGCTCACCAGTCCCACTGGTAGGCAGTAGGACTTCCCACTACCAATGCAAGGTCTGGATAGCTCTGAGCACAGAAAATAAAGTCCTGAGACAAGCAAAGATTGGGATATGTACTGGCTAGAAAAGGTGGGAAACGAGCAAATAAGATAGTATTTTTTTTTATTGTATATAACATCCCTGACAGATGTCCTCTGCATTGTACATGTAAGGATGATTATCTCGCACAGACATCTTCTCTTGTGTGACAGTCGCATAATAGGCATTTTCACTATGCAATCTTTACTGAACCATATTGATGTGTGATTGGTGTTGCTGCTACAACTGTCTTCCACTGACATGCCCTTATCTGCTGTACTTTAGGTTGTTTCACCTGTCCTCATTCTCTGTGTTCATTCCTACAATTCATCTGTGTGTCCCTGCTGAATAAACACACTTCCCCTGAGTGTTTATTTTACATGGCAGTCCATGTACCTTTACACATCATTTACACAACATCAGGACAGAATATCAGGAGTGGAATTTCACAATACTCTGCACTGTATACACTGTCCTGTACTGTGTTTGGACCATATACATATCATACCTCTCCACTGTCCACATTTTCACAGTATGTCCAGGATTTTTCCATATATCTTTTGGTATGGTCCTCATAAAATTTGTGTTTTTTCTGCACTATCACTGGGATGATCTCAGGACTGCTGTCACTAAATAATTACATACATTTGAGTTTCAGACTTCAAATCCTTCAGAAACTGTATCTTAACACAAACCTCTTGTTATTCTAGCACATTTCTAACATGCAAATATGTGGAATCTGTCCCTACGTCTGGGTCATTGTCCCCCCATTATGTTGTGCTTTGTCTAGATTTCTTGCACTAAGAGATTGAGTGCTATGGAAACTTATATATGTTAAGCCCTGGTGATCATTGTGGCATTCAATGCAAACACAGTAACTGACTGTACTCTGTTGTAACAGGATTGCTATCCACATTGCTTTACATGGTTTCCTGCCCGTCAACACTGTTGGCAGCCATGAAACCACATTTATTTATGTTTTAAACATGGTGTGCTGCTTGCATATATAATTAGCGCTGTTGCTAACACAGCATCACTGTACACACATGTAAACTCTATGTAGGCTTCAGGTGAAGCCTGTGCTGAGTTTACTGAATCCCAGAGATTGTTTTATTGTGTAATATACTGTCCTTAATCTAGATTGCTATCTAGCTTTACCTGTGCAGGTTGTATTAATGAGATACTGTTATAATGATATAATGCAGTTAGAACTTGTCTGATTGAAGACTGCTGGAACAGGGCTCAGTCTTGAGCTTTTTTACTGGTTAATTGGGTAATTTGTTTAAATCAGTTTGCTTGTTTTCTATTGTTATATAAACAAATTGCACATTATTCACCTGCGTTTACTGTATTTTTGTTTCTTCCTACTTTATTACTTTGTTTTGCTTTTGCTGCTTGTTCTTAAAAGTACTTAATTGCATTTATTCTGCTGCATTTATTACTGCTTGTTAGTAGCCTGATTGAATTGTACCTATTATTCAAAGTCTTTGCTTGAAGCACTTGGGCTTCAGACCAGTTGTTTTACATTTAGAAGGTTTGTGGTCTGCACTGTTGTGGCAGGACAGGTAACTTACATCCTTCTAAGTTGGGAGTTGCTGATTGAAGGCTTAGTGTCTGTTATTCTAAAAGTGTATTAGTTCTGGTTTAAGCACTTGGGCTTTGGGCCATTTATTTTACATTAAGAAGGTGTGGTCTGTACTCTTGTGGGAGGAGAGGGTAGATTCTGCCCTTCTGAGCTGGGAGTTTCTGGTTAAAGGCTTATTGTGCCTGCTTATTTGAACTGTTTCTTTCTGAAATTGGTACGCCTTGTTTGCTGTAGCAATTCAGACCTGCTGAATCTAGCTTTGTTTGTATAACTTGAGCACTAATCCAGACCATCTTTTTTTGAAGAAGGTTCCCCTGCACACTAGTGGCAGGAGTGTGCAGTTAGAACTTGTCTGATCGAAGACTGCTGGAACGGGGCTCAGTTTTTAGCTTTTTATTGGTTAGTTTGTTTAAATCAGTTTGCTCATTTGCTACTGTTATATTAAAAAGAATACACTTTTTACATCGCTGCACTTAGCTAGGGTTAAACTATTCCCTGCGCCATAAAGTCTGCTCTTCAAATTTTCCCTTAGAACTAGCCAGTTTTTTAGTTTTAGTACTCAGATCTGTTTCTTTGAGCTCAGCACTTGCTCAGAACTCATTGTAAGCACCAAATAAGCTACAAATTACTACAGCACTCAACTTTCCTCACTTGTCCAGAGGAAAACAGTTTTCAGTACTTAAAAAATAAGCACTTATCCAGGCATGTCTAAGGGTCAGCTCCCAGTGTTTTCTCCTGCCTACCTGATGAATCTGGGCATCTTGGGGCAATGCAGCAATTGCCTCATGTACACAGACAACCCTCTCCTCCTACCATCCAGCACTACAACCTGTGAGAGATGCACTTATATTGCCAAACTGGAAGCAAAGCTCTCTTCACCCAAGACTGGACTAGACAGTCAAGAGAAGAAGGTAAACACTTGCACCACACCACACTCATCACATAGTGCCTCAAAACCTACACCACCAAAACACAAAAATAGAAACACAAAACACACACCTACATTCACGAAGGCTCTCAATAAAAATCTGCTAAAGCAACAGAGACCTCCAAAGCAGAAATGTAAGCAACCTCCAGCCCCCAACACAACCCAAATGACACATAGCCAGGGGCGGCCCGTGCTATTGGACTGCCAGACTGCAGCCCCCTCAAAAAGAACTAAAAACAAATAAATAAAAAAAGAAAAAAAAAAGTTTTTAAAAATTCGCGGACTTCGCGCATGCGCAGTAGTCCAGACTACTGCAAGTCTATGCGCATGCTCCAGGCAGTCCGGCAGTCCTCATAGGGAAACATGAGGAATGGTCTGTGCAGTTCTAAACTGCATAGACTCGCTGGGAAAACGTGTCGGGGCCGGACTGCAACACCAGCAGTCAGTCTCTCGTCGGGAAGGGGTTTGGATCTCGCGGGTCTTTGGAGTCGTGGGTCGGGAAGGGGTTTGGATCTCGCGGGCAGTGGATTACGCGGGTCTTTGGATGTACATGCATGTATGGAGAACGGACAGGTAAGTGTGTCAGATTAATGGTGTACTTGTGTTTGTTTGAATTTATTGTGTGTGCTTGAATTTATATTGGGGTGTGTGTGTGTTTGAAGTTTTGAATTTATTGTGTGTGCTTGAATTTATGTTGGGGTGTGTGTGTGTTTGAAGTTTTGAATTTATTGTGTGTGCTTGAATTTATGTTGGAGGAATCACTGAATTTAATGGTGTGTGTGTGCTTGAAGATTTGAAGTTATTGTGTGTGCTTGATGCAGGTCTCCTTGTTTTTCACAGTTTCTCAGTTTTATGTGGTCAGTATATTCAGCAGATATGCAAGCTGTACTTCATGATTTCTCATGGTGTTCTTTATATGCAGAAGATGCATCGTTGATGACTGGACCATTTTCATCAGTAAAGCTAGTAAACCCATGATAGCCCTTAAGACTTCCACTATGATATCAGGGGTTACCACCATTTGGGCCGTACATTCTAAGATATCAGGCAGTACCACCATTTGGGACATGCACTGTCTTGTCATCTCTGTCTACAGACCCATATTTCTTCAAGTTAGGGGTGATCTAAAACAACTATTTGCATCTCAAATGTGTTTGCTAATTGACTTAACTCCCTCCTCAATTGTTTTCTGATGGTTACAACAGCATTAACAGCATTGTTGATTTTAGGTATCTGAAAAAGGGAAAGCAGCTATAGATATGAACTTCTACCATTTCTGGGTGCTTGGACCACACACATTCACTTGCTGTATAATTATGTGTGCATCAGTCCTGATTGATTCCAGTATACAGATCAGCTGCCCAACAAATATTAAAAGTGAGTGCAACAGTGAATTATTAAGGTTGTGTTTACTATGCCTACTTAGTAAACACAGGCAGGCATGCCTACTTAATATACATGTGTAGGCAGGCAGTAGCTGTTTTATTTGAAGTATAATTATACTCCAGAGACAAATGAGTTTTCATTAAATGCCAGTCAAGCAGATCTTTAATTTGTTATGCACAAACAAGAGTTGCATAATTTTAAGTATTACTCTTATATTAAATTATAAATGTTGCATGTCATGCATCACCATTTCGCATTGCATTATTACTTCAAAATATTCACACTTCTCTAAGTGGTCCATGTAAAGATGATAGCCCATACACAGCTGGCTAACACCTGAAATAAGGGCTTGAAAAGCCTTACAAACTCCGCAGTCACATTAAGGCAAGTCTGCGTACTGTATGTCCTGTATATAAATTAATAATTTTAGAATAGTTAAAAATAATTTCCCCAATTAAAATGACTGATGTATATATTACACAACATATTCTGCCAGTCATGCTTTTAATTATATGTTTATAAACATTATCTTATGGTTTTATTCACTTCTAGTTCCCATCCCAGCTCTTTTGTGCCTTATCATGTTCATATATCATAATGTCATTATAACCACAGGTACATTAAAAAAATAAATAAACAATTTTAGCTGAAAATCTGTTATGTCACTCTATAAGACTAATGACAGAAACTTGGCAAAGAATTTCATCACGTGTTACATAGATTTTCTCCATACAGACAGCTAAGGCTTACTTCATTTTATTTCTCTCACAACATTTCCAATAGTGTGTCCTGTTAAAATGCAACATCTGTTGGATACCAATCTGTTATGAACATGCTACATACAGCCTAATGTTTCTTCAGAATACAACTTAATTGTGTCCTGATGTGTGCTGCTATTTTGTGTTTCATTATTTTTTGCATAATGGGAGAGAGAGTGCATTTAAATAATTTATGTTCATAGCATACTGAAGAAAAGGGTCACATGTACCTGAGTCACGTGACTAACCATCTCACCCATGCATGATAATGATATTCCTCTAAGCTCTGATTTATACAGAAAAAAATATAGAATCCACAACTCTGACGGCTAGTCATACACAGCAAAAGTAGAAATTAGCCTAAAGTAAACTTAGACGTTTTGTATTGTCTGCAACTTATGAAAACAACAAGAAAGCTGCTGTTATGTTATATGCAAACATCTAAGCTTGCATTGTCCCGATATCACAAAATCCTTTTCTTTAGTCCTCTGTAATGTTTCTTGTGCACATGTAAACTGTCATGCTTGCTATTTTTCATTTGCAATTATTATGAGTACTGAATGGATACTAATTACTTTTCTTGTCAATCTAAAATATTATGTGATAGTGTAGCTATTAAACTAAGACAGATGAACTTCACTTGTTAAGAAAAATGTATGCAGATTTATTTACACGTATCTTGTTGTGCATATTAAAGAATATCAAGTTTTTCTTTGCTTTCAGCCAGCACTGTTAATTCACATTATCAATATTTTCCCGCTGTCTCATAAATAAATAAAAGAATATCCCTTGCGCTGTCAGCCTTTAGAGGAAAGTTATTGCTGCAATAACCTGTCTACATTCATATTCTCTGATCTTGCATTTGCACAGTTGTGGTACATACATAGAAAATATTTCCAAATGTTTACTTTCAGATAGAATTCTGTCCTTATTTGTCCTGCATTATTATTTTTTTAAGTTTTTGTTCCTTTAAGTTGTGTTAAGATGGTGTTTATTAACTTCCATCATGTACTGTTTGAGAGGCAGTGAACACTGTTAAAATGTAAAATGATATAAGGCTTGAATTTATGTTGGGGGAAGTATGGTGTGTGTGTGTGTGTTGGGGGAAGCATGGTGTGTGTGTGCTTGAATTTATGTTGGGGGAAGCATGGTGTGTGTGTGTGTGTGTGTGTGTGTGTGTGTGTGTGTGTGTGTGTGTGTGTGTGTGTGTGTGTGTGTGTTGGGGGAAGCATGGTGTGTGTGTGCTTGAATTTATGTTGGGGGAAGCATGGTGTGTGTGTGCTTGAATTTATGTTGGGAGAAGCATGGTGTGTTTTATGTTGGGGGAAGCATGGTGTGTGTGTGTGTGTGTGTGTGTGTGTGTGTGTGTGTGTGTGTGTGTGTGTGTGTGTGTGTGTGTGTGTGTGTGTGTGTGTGTGTGTGTGTGTGTGTGTGTGTGAGAGAGAGAAAGAAAGAGACAGAAGAAGGGACTGTGTGTGTGTGTGTGTGTGTGTGTGTGTGTGTGCGTGTGTGTGCGTGTGTGCGTGTGTGTATGTGTGTGTGTGTGTGAGAGAGAGAAAGAATATGCGTGTGTGTGTGTGTGTGTGTGTGTGTGTGTGTGTGTGTGTGTGTGTGTGTGTGTGTGTGTGAGAGAGAGAGAAAGAAGAAGGGACTGTGTGTGTGTGAGAGAGGAAGAAGGGACTCTGTGTGTCTGTGTGTGTGTAAAATGCCCCAGTTATTATATACTGGTGGCTAGAGAACAAATGGTGTTGGGTAGAGATACTCAGGCTTGAACCCTGTACCTTGTATGCAGGTGTTAAGGACCTGAACTCCCTACCCACCACCATTTGTAAAAAAATTGCAGATTTTTGCCTCCTATTTGATCTGATCTGTTCCTCATAATATCTGTGGTTCCTAAATGTTGCAATGCTTGATATTTGATGGTGCAGTGGTAGTATTGTTGCTTTACGGCTGCAGATTCTTGGGTTTGATTCTTGGCTGGGGTGCCTTCTGTGTGGGGTCTGCATCTTCTCCCTGTGTTTCTGTGGGTTTGCTTTTGTGTCCTCCTATGTTATAAAGACATGTCTGCATTATTTCTTCCTGGGCCTCTTCTGAAAATTGTTTTTTTTTGTTCAAGTCAGATTCTCCTGATTAACAAACGTTAAATAAAATTGACAGGCATTTGAATTTCAGATTTCATATTCTTCAGAAAATACATAGTAACACGACCTTTTATTCTAGCAATTTTCTAAGTTTATAAGATTAATATTTGAAATGTGTCCTTATTTTTGGGACTGTATTGCCCCATTATTGGCTTTGTCCAGGTTTTTTGTGCTAAGGTTGACAACTATGGCAAGAACTGAATTCACTGAATATGTCTGAGGGCTGTATTCCCTCATTACTGGGTTTGTCCAGGTGTTTTGTGCTAAGAGGTTGACAGCTATGGTGAGAAATTAATTCATTAAATGATAGCCATTTAAGTTTCAGTCTTGCTCTCTGTCACAAAGCAGCTGATATGGCGTAGTGGTGTGTTGCTCTGACTCTTTTGCACAGGGATCTTAGCAGTAAAATGTATGGTGGTAACACAGCATTTTCTACAACTTTCCAAGATTATACAAGCAATGTTTAATGTGTCCCTGGTTTTTGGCCTTTTGAACCCCCCCAATAAATTTGGCTTTTTCCAGATTTCTTGTGCTGCAAAGTTGAGATGCAGTTGAGTATTGAATAGATTTTACAAGCAGCTGAGAGCTGCAGGGAAAGAGAGGTTTAGTGCTGCTTATGGAAAATCAGCTTGCAATGTTAATAACACAACAGGTTGTGTACTTGCTTTTGATGCAGAAGGTTGTTGGTTCTACTCCCACAAGGAGTGAATGCTGCTGTACTGAAAAAGTTGATACTAACTATGAGCCTGTTATCTGTTTGCCATCCATTTCCTATTGCAATATTACTAGCTTATTTTTAATGTAATTTAGGCAATTTATTCCTCAGGGGCATCAGACACTTTATTGTTCGATGAAACCATGAAATATAAAGGTGACTGCTAGCAGCAACCTCTTCATTACAGATTTATTTAAAGTGGAATTATTTAGATGACTTTTTTTACTACTTCAGAGATTGTGCATATTTACTGATAATGGTGAACTGTAGAATTGTGCATATTTACTGATAATAGTGGACTGTAGCAGTTTGAGTAGACTTTTATGATGGAAATGTTCTGAATTGGACAGTTTTGTTTCATTGTTTACTGGAAAAATTTTCAAAGCAATAGGAAGGTGTATCAAAGAGCACATGTATGTTTCATATGCAAGGGACCTATGATTTGAAAACAGCCCAGGATTAATTTTTATCTGCCACAGATAAAATGTATTTTCTTTGAATGTGGGTTTTAATGTTGTTTCAATGAATGTGAGTTTCAAGGGCAGAGAAGTTTTAATGCCAAGTTTGTTTAGCAGATGTCTTAGTGTTTGTGCTGTAAAATGCAAAATAAAACTTTCAAATGAAGTTCAAATCATCATAGAAGTAAATCAGTATGCACATTAGTGTTTATGGTAAATGGAGTGAAATAGCATAGTAATGAATCATTGGAATGGCTGCAGGGGGAGGCTCCATTTGACCATGGTTTTGTGAGGGGGAAGGGTGGCAAACTTACACAGCCCCAGCTGAACTATATCTCCCAACTGTCTAGATTTTCAAAGAATGAATGGGTTTTTTGCTTCTTATTTTTGGTTTATTCCTCATAAAATTTGTGGTTTTCTGGCAAATCATTTAGGAATTAAGTCACTAAATAATGACACACTAGTTTCAGACTTCATAACCTACAGAAAAATGCATGCCAAAGTAAGACCTGTTCTATCAACTGTCCCAGTTTATACAAGAGCAATTTTTAGTACTGTTTATATGTTCCCCCAATATATTTGGCCTTGTCCAGATTTATTACATTAACAGGTTGAGAGGTACATGCAAATTGCTTTATAGAATTAGGCATAGCCAACCCTCTCAACTGTCCCTGAATTTGGCTCAAAATGTTGCTCTTCCCCTAATAATCCCTCTGCAAAATAGCAATTTTGGAAGAAAACATGGAGGGTTTACAATTAAGAAATAACTGTAATAATCAGAGTTATAGATTACTTTTATTTCAGAAATGCATGTAGACTCTTTTATTTTGTCAGCTGCTCAAGTTAGCAGTACTAATATTAAAGTGCCCCTTCTTTGACAGGTTCCCAGCTGTATTGTGTGGCTATTTTATATTGTTGCATCACATTTTTGGTCCATTTTTCATAAAATTGTGTGGTTTTTTTGGCAAATTAGTGGTAAATCATTAAAGACTGAAGTTAGAAAATAATGACAGGCATTTGAGTTTAAGATTTCATATCCTTCAGAAAATTCATACTAATGCAAGACCTACTATTCTATTATCTTTCTAAGTTTATACGAACAATATTTAAAAATTTTCCTTATTTTTGGGCCTTTGTCCCACTTCTATGTATGGCTTTGCCCAGATTTCTTGCCCTGAGGGTGAGAGGTATGACAAATGTGTTAGTGCCAATCACCGTCAGCCAGAGACATTTCAAATTGTGACATACTTGTTGCACCCCACTCCCCCATGTAGTGACTCTAGATGTGTCCAAGCAAAGCAAGGAGCAGTTATGCAGTGTAAATGTGCAGTATCCCCATACAAGGTAGACACAAGTACTACAGTGGCTTTTCATCTGTTCTTGATTTTGCAGAATGGTCTGGTTTCTGTCATATTTTTGTACTGTTGATTTATGCTTATTACTCAAAGTGCCTATTGCTCTCTGTTTTAAGTAGCAATGCTTTAATGACCATCAAGTAAGCTTGTCTGAGATCATAACACGCAAGTAAGCTTTAATAAGCATACTGTTAAAGAATTGCCAACATTGAAGCCTTTCTGTTGTTGCCATGCAGAGAATACTTAATTAGATAATGTATAAACATTGGATATTGAAATGCATATTTATTTTATTTTATTTATTTTATTTTACATTTGTTGACCGGGCTAGTCTAGCTGGAGAAATTTCCATTTTCAGTAGAGGCCCGGGGAGAAAAGCTCCACAGAAATAAGTACATAGAGACAAATCATCAGTAAAAATAAAAATATTAGTATAAATGTTAGTGAAAACAATAATAACAAACTCAACAATTTAAGATTATTACTACAAGACTTAATTACTATCATACACATTTACAAGAAACTAAGAAGCTATACGCTTTAAAATTAAAGGTGCATGAATTAATTACTACCACTCACAGTTACAGTCTAGGGAAAAAAAGATATTAAATTTTATACAGAGAATACAAAAATACATGTCAGATATGGATACGAGGAAGGGAGGTAAGAAAAAGAGTGTAAAGAATAAGGGAAAAAAGCAGTATTTGTAGTAAAGGACAGGATTACATTATTTTAAGAAGCTCATTACACTTGTTGGAGACTTCTAGTGATCTCTGAGGGCTTTACCAGTAAACTAAACAGAATGCCATTCATGTGTGGTCCATAACCTGTACAGTAATAATTTAAGCAATGTATCTTGAGCTTGTTTCTTGTTTGCTTTTCATTTTTACTTTGATCGTGTTTTCCCCATGAAACAAGTAGATAGTTGTCAGGCAACAGGTCTGTTTTGGATAAGAAACATTTTTACAAGTGGGGGCATCACAGAGAATGCTACTTTCAGCATGTTACTTGGTGCTTTAATAAAGCTGAATATATATTATAATTAGAACTGCAGGCAAGGAGAAGTAGTTTGAGTTGAGTGCTGGTTGTTTTTCTTATGCTTGATTTTGACTGGCATTCCCGTAATGTATTTAAAAAGTAATTTATTTTTTCATGCCTCACAATATTTTTGTTTCCATCTAGATATTAAGTAAGCTGTCTTGCAGCCAATGCATTTAAATATTTTTATTCTTTTATACTTCATTTGTCTTGATTGGACTCTCATAATGAGGGTTTGGCACCCAGGGCAGCATATTTAATTAAAGTTAGTTTTTGTGGTTTTGAGCATAGCTCCTCCCCTTTCTAGTTGGCCGCACCTCTTCCTATTGACCCCACCCATTCAGCTATTCCTGCAGCCCCCCTTTGATTTGAAGTCACCAGCTGCCACTGCACATAGCCCACAAAGTCAGTATGCCACTCAACCACAGCCCATAAGGCATAACAACGTACCCAACACTCTAGTCATAGGTGACTCTATAGTCAGGCACACTGATGTTCCACTCACCAGGCTAAACAAGGAGAAAGTTACTGTCAGCTGCCTGTCGGGTGCCAGGATCCTCCATATGTAGAAATGCAGCAGGAACCAGCAACCAAGCAATCCACATCAAACACTATTTATTTTAGCACTTTCATCAGCCTTAAGCCTTTGACATCATCAGAAACACATTTTCCAACAATTGGTTTACTTAAATACTTATACCCCCATCACATGATCACAAAAGAAACCCTCCCCCTGTATTCATTTAAAAATGCAACACCATTTCTTTTCCATATAATTAGATTAAAAAGGTAGAGATAGTTAATAAATACATAGATATCACAATGCATTTTTATCAATAAATACTAATATGAATAAATATAAATATTAAAAAACCTGTATGAATAAATGACTAATAAATATATGTATGTATGTATATATAAATAGGTGGTACATAGTATTTTATACTTGATGAATAAATGTATATATGTTATTTAATTGTTCATAAAAAAACTTGAAAGAGGTATATAATAATACCTTTGGCAAAATGCAAACATATGGAATACATGAAAAACTAGTAAATAAAGTATTTACATATGGAAATCAGCCCTTAATTTTAATAAACTAGCAATAGATACTGTCTAATTGAGACACGGGGGGCTGATGCATTGCACCTGAGTTAACATAGTAACTCTCTATATTCCTAGAATAATTCTTTTGGACCACCCCTTTTGTCCTTGTCCACTATCTGCTCCAAGCCAACAAATTTACAAGAATGACCACTCAATTCAAAATGTGCCTAGCCAAGGCATTACTCAAATTACCTTTGCATATGTCATAATAATGTTGGTATATATGCTTATTCAGGGCATTTTTTTGTTTTCCAGTAGAACAATGACTGCATTGTTGACAAATTACAATATATACTAAACATTTACTAAGGCAATTAAACTTTTGCCTTAGTTTAACTTCACCATATCCCTTATTGTGGATACTGTCTGTTTCTAAAATGTAACTACATTGTGCACACTGCCCACATTTTCTCATCTGTCCAACCCTCTCTCCAGGGATACTGATGTTCCACTCACCAGGCTAAACAAGGAGAAAGTTACTGTCAGCTGCCTGTCGGGTGCCAGGATCCTCCACATAATGCACACACTCAGGACACTCCACAACAAGTACAAATATGACTCTGTTATTGTCCATGTTGGTGTGAATGACCTGCGACATACCTCCCTGGACTACATGAAAAGAGACATGGAGAAGCTCTCCAATCTTGTAGCCCAGGCAGGTATGACCCTAGCCTTGAGTAGCATACTGCCATCACCCAAAATGATACCACAGTACAAGGAAAAATGATTGACTTCAACAATTGGCTAAGCTTCTGGTATCATTCTAAGGGGATCCAGTATCTGTCTGCCTGGGATGACATGATCAACAGACCACGATGTTTTGCCAGAGATGGGGCCTTGAACTGTCACCCTTGGAATTCTGGATACTGGCTAAGGCTCTTGCCACCCCTATAGTGCTTTTTTAGGCAAGGTTCAAATGACAAATTCACCACCATAACAGGTACAAGCAAGCAAAATCTGAGGGTAATGCTACTCAATGCTAGAAGTCCAAACCTCATAATGCATTCACTCCAGGCACTCCTTAAAATGGAGAACATCAACATCTGTGCAGTGACAGAGACCTGGTTCAAGGCTGCAGAAAGCACCCCTGCATTACCAGGCTATAATTCATACCACACCTTTCGGCCACCTAACCTGGACCGAAACACTAAAGGCAGAAGCATGTCCATATTCAGTAAGGATATCCACACCTCCAGGCTAGTTGCTCAGCATAATCCATCCGAGATTATCCAAGTGTAACTAACTCTGGGAAAGACCGCAATCCAAATTGCAACTTGCTACAGATCCCTCACCATGCCCCAGGATTCCCACTCCTCATTTCTTGATACACTGGAAAATATTAGGGTACAACCCAACACCCTAATAATGGGCAATTTCAACTACCCCACCAGTAACTGGGAAAACTACTCATGTACCAACTCTTTTGCTCAATGTTTTCTGGAATTCATAAATTCCAATGCCTTGGATCAACTTATCCACACCCCTACTAGGGGCAGTAATATCCTAGACCTGGTCATTACAAACATGAGTGACCGGTGTTCCACATCAGAGGTCAATTCCTCGTTGGTCAGATCTGACCACAAGCTAATCACCCTAGACATCCACATCCTGCCTCCACCCCCCATTAGTGTAACCACCATAAACAATTTCTCCAAAGCCAACTTCACGTTTCTTAAGACAGAAGTGCCAAACTTCATGACAGCCATGCTGATGGACAATAGAGGTACGACTGCTGAATCCTACACAAATGCACTTTATAAGCACTTACATGAGTGCATGGATCATGCTATCACTAACAGAACCAAGATGTCATCCTCCAAAAAAAGGAAGCCAATCTGGTGGTCTCCTGCCATAAACAAACTCTGCAACAAAAGAAAAAAAACTATTAAAAACATTTTACAGAAAATGCAGAAAAATACCTCCAAAGACCAGGAACCCAAATCTCCAGCACAATGTCAGCAAAAGTTCTTTAATTCAATGATAAATGTATCAAATAGCAGCAAAACAATCTCTCTTAGCTCCTCGGCTAGAACACAGCCTTTACAGAGTAAATAGCATCTAAACAACATATCCTTTTATATAAAAAATGTAGCTGTTATCAAGTTAATTAATAAAGCACTAATCCAATAATCCATTCAATTAATTAATTAAAAAGTGCTGAATGATTTAAAAAAAACCCTTGCATTTATACAAAACTTTTCCAGTTGCATTCTTTATTCAACCCTTTTGGTAATAATGTGTGATATTTCAATATAAAAATCGATTCCTTCTTCCTTAGTAAATATTTGATCATGTCTTCTCTAAGAAATCTTGACTTAGTTTGTTCTAAAACTGATACTTGTAAACTGCTAAAATCTCCCTGATGTACCCTATTGAAATGTTCAGCTATTGGACTTATAGCCTTATTATTTTTAATGTCCCTGACATGTTCCTTTATTCTTTCCCCTAAACTTCTTTTGCTTTCTCCTATATAAAAGCTCCCACAGGAACATTTAATGGCATATACAAGGCCTGCACTTTTGCATGTGAAGCACCCTTGTATTTGAAACATCTTACCAGTTATTATTTCAAGCGTTGCTACTACATACTGACATATCATGCACTTGCCACACGGGATAGTGCCAACCTCAAACGATACCCTTGCTATATTTTCCAAAGGTCTTCTATATGTACCATGGACCAAAAACTCTTTCAAATTGCATCCCCTTTGGTAGGAAAATTTTAACCCTACCTCTTTAAGGGATGAAACTTCCCTCTTCACTATGTTCCAATAATCTCTCAATAGCTTCTGTAGCTTAGTGGAAAATAGTGTGTATTTTGAAACAAAAAATAAAGTCTGATCTAACTCTTTTTCCTCTTCTCCCATATTGTTTACCTTGTCTCGTACCCCTTTCTTTCTCTACATCTCCATATATTTTGATATAACTATCAATAACTAATCTCTCATCATATCCCCTGTTTAGGAACATGCTTATTGCTTTTTAGCTTCCCTTTCTGATTCCTGTCTATCGTTGCAGAGCCTTTTTATTCTCAAAATGTCTCCATAAGGGATAGATGTTAAAGTGTGTTCTGGGTGGCAGCTCAATGCATGTAGCATATAATTTGGCTGTTCAAACGTTCTGTATATTCTTGTCTTAATCTTTCCATTCCCTAAACCTTCCAGGGTTATGTCTAGATAATTCACTATTACTCCCTCCTGCAAACCATCATATTTAATTTGATATTTGCTTTCATTCAAATATTTAATAAATAATTGTACTTCATTGTTTCCCCCTTGACATATAAATATGAGGTCATCTATAAACCTGAAATATCTTTTGACATAATCTTTATAGAATTTACTTCTATATATATGAATGAACTCCACCAGATCCATAAACAAATTAGCATACATGGGTGCGAAGGCCGCCCCCATGGCTGTACCCTGCATTTGTTTATATAGATTACCATCAAATTCAAAAAATGTTATTTGTCAAACAGAAATACACTAGTTCCTTAATATATTATGTTTTGGGACTGTCACCCAGAAAATAATCCAATGCTTCCATCCCGAAACTCATGTTGTATACTTGTGTACAGGCTAGTTACATCCACTACCAAAAAGTACATATCCTGTTCCCATTTTATTCCTCCTAATTTCAGCATAATGCATCCAAGGTTATCCAAGTGCAACTAACTCTGGGCAAGACTGCAATCCAAATTGTAACTTGCTACAGATCCCCAGAACCAGCCAAAGGTGACAAACGTAACCCAAAAAAAACCACAGCAACACGGATCAATAAAGGCTGTCTTCTTCACTCCAAATACTCCACCAATAATACCAAGGACAATACGAACAAAATAATGTGTAAACTTTATTCCAGTTACATAAATTAAACAAGATTGAACACTTTCGTCTCCGCACCGCAAACCTTTTCAGAATCAAATAGAAATTTTAGCAGCACTTATTTATATCATTGCCATTTACACCATGAAGCAATAATTGACCTAATTGTCATAATTGATTTATTAATTAACTTGTCCACCATCACTTTTAAAGTGCAATAACATCCTATAAATATAAAAATAAAAATATATATATATTTTTTTTACTGTGGACTTGTGTATTCCTAAACCCTAGCATATGTAAAAACAAATATAAAATACATAGATATTAAAACTATACATTAAAATATGTATTAAAAACTCTCAGTGAATTGCCTAAGACAATAAAATACATAATATATCTCTGCAAGCAATATATATATATATATATATATATATATATATATATATATATATATATATATATATGATGTATAATGTATCTAATATATAAATGTATCTAATATGTAAGTATCAAAAATAAATGTGTAATCTCGAACCCATATACACACACAAATAAAAATACAAACAAAAAAAAAATATATATATATATATATATATATGTATGTGTATGTATATATATATATATATATATATATATATGGTTTACTACTGAAATGTCGAACGGCACTACATCGACTGTACTATAGTCGAACACGGAAGTTCGAAAATAGTAATGCCGACGTCAAAAAATCAATCTAGGAATGGTTTTAACATGGGTCGAGGTAGGTGTTCAGTATTATTCAGAACTACAAACATCTCCCCTACCTTGACCCATGTTAAAATACAGTCCTAGATTGTTTTTTTGTCGTCGACATTACTATTTTCGAACTTCCATGTTCGACTATAGTACAGTCGATGTAGTGCCGTTTGACATTTCAATAGTAAACCTATAAATATATATATATATATATATATATATATATATATATATATATATATACTCCATCTGTAAAAATGTGTTCTAAGTAAGTATATATAAATATAATATAGATATAAATATATAAATATAAATATATAAATATAAAATGTATGTATATATTGTAAATCTCAAAATATGTGGTATAAAATGTAAACACTAAGTATGTAATTCAGTAATAATAGCAATTATAATAATTCATCTTAAATACCATAATTTATGAATGTATGTATGTTTTTCGAAGGTCCTGGGATAACAGTTTTAATGCTGGTAATAAAGAAATATTGTCATTAAGACCCTTTCCACTACATGCATCTAATTTTAATTGCCACGTCATTTCCCTATATATAAGTCTTGTTTCCCAATCACCTCCTCTTTCCAAAGGTTCCACTGTCTCCAGTACCCAAAATTTAAAATTTGCTTCCGGACAAACTAGTGAGTGTCTATATAATGCATTATTTTCATTTTTACGGTTGATGTCCCTAATGTGTTCATAAATTTGTCTCCTTAGTTGTCTTTCTGTCTTACCAATGTAATAACACCAACAGGATTTACAGTAAACCAGGTATACAACTCATTTGGTATAACAGCTACTGTATTTTGTAGCTTTTAGGGTAGCTCTAACACTAGGTAACTTCAACGTCTTTTCATCTGCAATAAAAGTGCATTGGGGACATCTACCACATCTAAAGGTACCTCTTTTATTAATAGCATTGCTGTAGCTTTTAATAGAATACCGTTCCTTCCCCTTTTCTAGGATATTTTTCAAATAGTTGTTTCTCCTATAACTATAGGTCAGTGTATTTTGAAATACTGTCACTCTTGTGGGCATAGATCTAAACATGTCCCAAGTATCATTAATACATTTTTTAAGCCATCCGATGTTTTGGTGATAAGTTAATGTCAAATAAGGGATAATTTTGGTATTATTACTTTGTTTGTTTGCTACATTTTCAATACCCCCTGTTTCCTCTAAGATATAATTAAACCCAAGTAAAGGTGGATAGTTAGTATCTCTTCTTTCTACTACGAATTTTTTAATATTCTGCGTTAAAACTACTGGGTATCCCCTTTGATGAAACATGTTTTCTAGAATACCTACTCTTTTCAAAAAAACATCTTGTTCTGTAGTCATCCTAGAAACACAAATCATTTGTCCCTTAACAATATTCTTTTTCAAATGAATGGGGTGACCACTCCCGAAATGTAAATAAGCATTGGAAAAATTATTTTTCTATAAATGGTAGATTTATATCTTTTGGCTACTTCATCCTTATAAATTGTTACATTGTTTTTTTTTTTTTTTTTTTTGCTACAGATCCCCCACAATGCCCCAGGATTCCCACTCCTCATTTCTTGATACACTGGAAAATATTACAGTACAACCCAACACCCTAATAATGGGCAATTTCAACTACCCCACCATTAACTCAGAAAACTACTCATATACCAACTCTTTTGCTCGACGTTTTCTGGAATTCATAAATTCCAATGCCTTGGATCAACTTATCCACACCCCCACCAGGGGCAGCAATATCCTAGACCTGGTCATTACCAACATGGGTGACCGCTGTTCCACAGCAGAGGTAAATTCCTCATTGGTCAGATCCGACCACAAGCTAATCAACCTAGACATCCACATCCTGCCCCCACCCCCCATTAGGGAAACCACTATAAAAAATGTATCCAAAGCCAACTTCACGCTTCTTAAGACAGAAGTGGCAAACTTCACGACACCCATGCAGACTGACAATAGAGGTACGACTGGTGAATCCTATACAAATGCACTTTATAAGCACTTACGCGAGTGCATGGATTGGGCTATCCCTAACAGAACCAAGATGCTATCCTCCAAAAAAAGGAATCCAATCTGGTGGTCCCCTGCCATAAACAAACTCTACAACAGAAGAAAGAAACTGTTGCAAAAAAGAGTAAAATCCCATGATTGGAGGAACTCCGTCAGCCTCTGTAAGAAGCTGAGATCCCTCATAAAATCCTCCAAAACTAGTCACAAAAACAAAATTGCCACTAATTCTAAAGATAAACACAAAGCATTCTATAACTATGCTAAGAATCTCAATGGCAACACTCAGATCTGTCCTGAGTTACAGCACAATGGCACTAAATATACAGAACCAACTGATATTGCAAACATCCTGGCACATAGGTTGAGTGCTAACTTTACCCCCCTCTCACCCCCCCCCCCCAAAGGGCCCATCACTATACCGAAAGAATGCAAAGTTCCTGCCATAATGGCTGTACAGGTAAAAACCACACTCTCTAAAGCCAAGAACACAGCATCCATGGGACCTGACAACATCCCAGGCTGCATTCTACATGAACTACAGAATGAATTGGCACCCCACCTAAGCACCATGTTCAATCATATCCTCACCTCAGGCTTTCTGCCCACTGAATGGTGCACAGTGATGGTTATCTCACTCCACAAAGTGGGAGCCACCACGGACCCTGGGAGCTACCACCCCATTAGTCTAACGAAGACTGATCTGCAAGGCCATGGAACATATCATCATGGAACTTATAAACAAAGACATTGGTAATCTCCATACTCTGGACCCCACCAATTTCGGGTTTGTAAAAGGCAGATCATGTCTTCTAAACCTGATAGACTTCTTTGAAGCAGTCAGCAAAGCCATAGAAGAGGGTAAGGTGGTTCACACGGCCTATCTACATCTTGCCAAGGCTTTTGACACCATCCCCCACTTTGGAATTATAGATAAACTCACTAAACTAGGTATAAATCCCTATGTCACAAGATGGGTTGTCAACTGTCTCACTGACAGAACCCACACTGTGAAAGTGGCAGACTCCAAATCTGACTTCAGACCAGTGCAAGTGGAGTACCACAGGGTTCAGTCCTCGGTCCTCTCCTGTTTAGTATCTACTTTTCTGAAGTACAGGCTAACAGAGAAGGTCTTTGGCTAACGAAGTTCGCAGATGACTGCAAACTAGGAGCCATAATTAAAACTCCTAATGATGTGGACATCCTACAAAAGGGCCTCACTGAGACAGATGTCTGGTGTCAAAGCTATGGCCTCAAGCTCAAAGCCAAAAAGTGCATTGTCATCCCCTTTGGTAAAAACTCTGTACCCATGAGGTACCACATAGGTGGTAGTCTACTTAACACCAAAAGTGTGATAAGAGACCTTGGGACACAGGTAGACAGTAGTCTCTCCTTTGATAATCACATTGCCACAGTAGTCAGGAAATCCTTTCTCATGGCACACCTTATCACAAAAGGTTTCTCATCCAGGAAAAAAGAGGTCATTGTTCCCCTCTGCTCATCACTCATTAGACCCATTATAGAGTACAACGCCCCTTTTGATATGTACCTCACAAGACATCTACAACAAATGGAAAGGCTGCAGAAATACCTCACAAAGAGGATTACCGGCCTCAAACAGATGCCCTATGTAGACCGTCTTAAAAAACTCCAGCTTTAGTCTGCTGCATATCGCCTATTCAGAGGCGATCTCTGACTAACATACAAAGCTATGTCAAACCTAGAGCTGTTGGACATGCTCCACTTAAAGAAATCCCAATCCCTCTGAGCTACATGCTCTAGGGACCTAAACTTTGTCACCACAATAAACAGAACATGCTGGAGGGATAGATTCCTGTCCCAAAGACTTCCCATACTCTGGAACAAACTACTATCTATAGCAAACAAAGCTCCTCATTAGCACTCTTCAAGAAAAATCTTGATAATTGGATGGGAAATAGGATATTCACCCTGGAAATCACCTCTGTGGCTCTGCTCAACAGGGGCACAGGAAAATAATTTTCTTGGGTGGCGAAAGCCAGGGTACTTTTTTGGCTAGGCTTATATAGCTAGGGCCAATAGCCTAGTACCTACCTATGAACCTATGAACATGTGCCCACAATGAATTAAATATACTTTACATAGTGTATTAAATGCATTCCATGAAGATATCTCTTAGTTACTCCCTCAGATACCCTCTGCATTACAGAATGTGCGTAACCATACTTGAACAATATGCAACTACTGAGTTCCAGGCATGTGATATGTATTACAAAATAATTCATGATATGTTACTGTCATTATACATTTTATACTGTGTGACTTTAATTTGTTAGCCATGCAATTTCTACGTAAATGTTTTTCACTGTTAGCTAAGTTAGGTTAGTGCACTGGATGTTGCTTTCCAGGGGTAACCAAGGAATACTGTGTGGTTAAGTAACTTGCTACTAGTCATACAGCTGGCAAGTGGAGGTGAAAGTAATTAAACCCTATACCCTAGACTACAGGAAGCACCTCATTAATAGCTAATAGCCTTAATCCTCTGCCCTAACTCAAAATCATGTCAGAAAATGGTAATTTTTTTTAAATGAAGCTCACTTGTATATTTAGCAGAAAAAAATAAATAAGCATATTTTGTACTGTTCATCTGAAAGATGTGGATATCTTTCAGTGATATGAAAAAATATTTAGTAGTATGCTCTGGTGCTCATTTGAAAAACATCTATAGGTTTCAAGTAGATTGGTAAGATCATTTGTGGTCCCTCTGAATGTCATAACTAATGCTGATTGGTTGATTGATTGATTGATTGATTGATTGATTGATTGATTGATTGATTGATTGATTGATTGATTGATTTATACAACTGTTGACCAGGTGGGTGGACTGGTAAAATGACCTTTTTAAACCACAAGCAGATATTCCACTAATCATCGGTAATAATAACTACATAATAATAATAACATCATTTAGGAAATGTTGAAAACATTGTTCAGTGATCAGAAATGTAATTTGGATACATGTTAGCCCTACGGTGTAACTTACAGAATTTTCAGGGTTATTGGTCCATTCCTGAGTATAGTTATTTGTTATCTTTATACATCAATTCCAAGGAAAACTCTGTGTTCCCAGCCAATGGAACACCATCATTATGCCCTTTTCCCTTTGGTCTGTAGCAGAATCACAAGCACCGTCCTCGGCAGTAATCTGAAACATATGGAGAGGTTTCAGTGATATAATGGTACTACTAACACCAGATAATAACATCTGTCCCAAAGGCATGGATAGGTTCTGGTGACATAACAGAATCAGTGACATTGTTCCATTGTATTCTTCTGAAAAGCATGTTTAGGTTGCAATGGCATAACAGTATCTGCATAGTTAGGTTACATCAATAGCCTAGATTAATCAGGCGATCATGAAATTAAACAGAAGACAGCAGCGATTAATGTGAAAATAAATTTATGGTACACACAAAAATAAATCTAATTTCTGTTATTTTGAGAACATAACATTTTGTGTGCAAAGCAAAGGACTGATTGGCCACGCACTAGAAAGCAGTTAGATATCATCTATAAACCTGGGGAAAAAGTGTTTCCACCATCTTTAAGTATCACAATCCAAATACTTTGTTTGAATCAGGTTAGTTCACAGTGGGCAGTCATTATTTCTTTCCCTGAGGACATCTTTAATGGACTCCCCAAAGTCCATGCCCAAAACATTCTATTTTGCCCTTATTAAATACTGTTCTGGGAATTAGCTCCTGCATCTGAGCGTATTAGTTTCTCTTCTCTCCCTTTACACAATGAACTGCAAACAATATCAAACAGCACAAGCCACAAGTCTGCACACAGTAGGCAGCAAAATGTGCCAGAAAAATGGGCCACAAGCTGAGTCTTACATCATGTTTTTTCTCATTCCGTTAATCTAGACTGCAAAAGTAATTTAAATGATACCGACAGAACACCTCCTGGTTCTGTGTTTATAGGAAACAGATCAATATATATATTTTCCTGAATGTAAACAGGGATGTCAGACATACAGGAGTGCAAAGACATCTCACTTCAGTGGTTTAGAAATTAAGAGACTACAGACCATCTTTTCCACTGTAACTTATCCTGGCCAACATATACTTCTGTAAAATAAAAACAAATCAGACATATGATTACAGTCTTTTGGAAGCATGTTTATCTGCATAAGAAATGAGAACTTGTTATAAAGCATATGATATGTCACACAGTTATTCTTAAAGGCATGTTCTCTTATTAGAAAATATGGAAATACAATACATATAAGATCATTACAAAAAAATCTCATGTGTGTCAGTCAACTGAAATATGCAATTGCGTTATACACCAGATAATGAACAGCATATTTGGACCCATTAACTGGGTATAAAACAAGAAACCATCCCAGGAGTTCATTAAAGACCCTAGCATGAGACATGCAGTTTGTGATAGGAAGGCCCCTCAAGCATGACATGTTCAAATGCAATTCAGGAACATGTTAGCTGCAATGAGGTCAGACCTCATTATAGGCTAATTTGCATGTTTCCTGAATCACAGGTACTGGCTGATCTGCATGTTGTGGTAATACCCTGCTGCTAGAGTAGGCAGTGGAATGCCCCATCCAGTCACCCTCTTCCATCACCTTGTGTATAGACACACAACATACACACACACACACACACACACACACACACACACACACACACACACACACACACACACACAAACAGTACAGTCCCTATACAGGTCTCTCCCCTCCCATTGTCCTCCCACCCCTTAATATTTTAGTGCTGTTATGGCACTTTACAGGAATCAGCCCTGGTGGTCTAGTGTATCCCCCATCTCTAATCCCTATTATGATGTAGATGAAGTTATGGTAGTTCAAAGTGTCAACCCTGGTGGTGTAGTGGCTTCCTCCACTACTCAAACTCTGTACTAATGTTAGTGCCATTATAGCATTTCAGTATAAGCCCTGGTATCCAGTGGTTCCCCATCCCCTCCCAATCCCCATAGTAATGATGGTGCCTTAGAGCACCTTAAGGATTATTTACTAGTGTCTAGAGTATCCCCCCACCCCCTTCCAATCCCCATAGTAATGTTGGTGCCTTAGGGCACTTTATTGATTGTTTACTAGTGTCTAGAGTATCTCCCTACCCCCATCCCCATAGTAATGTTTATACAATTATGGCAGTTTAGACAATCATTCTTGGTGTACAGTGGTCCCCCCACCACCTGATCCCTATAGTAATCTTGATGCTATTATACCAGTTTATTCCCTAGTGGTCTACTGGTCCCCCACCCCACCCCTGATTCCCATACTTCAGTTGGTGCCATTATGGCACTTAAGACTGTCTGGTGTTTCCCCATCTCCATCCTGCTGTTCTGTGCCTTAGGGCACTCTTCCCTGGTGTTCAATGTATCCCCGCCCATAGTAATGCTGCTGTACTCATGACTTTCCCAGAAGGTTTCAGTGGCTCTTTATCACTTTTAAAGGCACAGTGTATTGAGTGATGCAGTCTGATGGTAAGGAGAGTATAATATATTGAAACAGTTCCACAAAAAGTGCAGTGCAATTAAAAGGACAGTCTTCCTGAATAAGCAGGTCGAATAAAGTGACCCTCATTTGGCAAGTAAGACATAAGCCAACTTTTGTTTAAGGAGCAAATGGAAACTTTACTGGAGAACTAACAAAAAAAAAAAGCTTAGGATAAACAAATAGGATTTCATGTAGTTTATTTACACAAAAAAATAATTTACTTTCAGGTGTCTGTCTTCCTGTCTGAAGTTCTAAACAAAAAATTCCATCATTAAGGTGCAGAGGCAACCACCAAAATGTTTACAGTGTACAATTTGTAAAGTACAATTAAAGTAATATGTGTCCAGTCTAAACAAGACTAGATGCAATACTTTTTTTTTTACATTTCTGCTCAGGCAAAATGTGGCAAAGTAGTTACCACTGTTACATATGTAAGCTGCAGATAATTTTGCACAGCAGTAGACCAAAAGTTCAGTTTTGTCCTACTTAACATAATTGTAGATGTTTGAGTAGATCAATATTGCAGTACTGATTCTTGGGTCTTCTTGCCTTGCAGAAGCCTGTGACCAGCTTGATTTCCAGAGTCTTTGCATCATCCCATGCCAATGGATAACTGACATCTGGACATCTGGGTATAAGAAGAATGTCTGCAGGTGCCACCTTCAGGTCTTTCTAAGCAGTGAAGAAGCAGTCTGATGCCTGAGGACAGCACAACCTCCCTAGCTGTCTGAATTTGAGTGAAAAGCAAGAAAATCATAAGAGGCAGAGAGGCCTCATAAGAGGGAAGGATGGAGATAAGAGGCTATCTGTACAGAGCTCCTCTATCCCTTGCACCCTGCAATGGGGAGACAAGCAGTTAACAGAAGTCTTGGAGGGAGGAAGTATGTACCGCAATACTGATCTACTCAAACATCTACAATTATGGGAAGTGAGGTACAACTTTACTATGTTCTTAGTTGTCAATGTTGCAGTACTGATTTTTACGAGGACTACCAAAGCTAAAAGGTGGATGGTAGGTCATAAGGTTTTGGAGGAGAGTAGTAGAGAAATATGTTCTAGACCTGGAGACATTGCCTAGGTTATAGTGTTTTGTAAAGGTGTGGACTGAGTTCCATGTGATTGCCTCTAGGATAGCCTGGGTAGGGACTCCTTTGAGGAAAGCAGTGGAAGTTGCCAATGCCTGGTGGATTGGGCTTTAATGTACCTGGGAAGACCTTTTCCCATGGTGTGACTAACAGAACTTACTGCAGTTTATCCATTTTGAAATGATTTGAGACCTGCCCTGTTTACCCTCTGCAAAAGTCACCAGTAATTGCTCCATGCTATTATGGGTTTTTGTCCTGTCTAGATAGTACCTGATCTGCCTATGCACATCCATGGAATGAAGAACTTGCTGTGTTCTGTTCTGTAGATTTGGGAAGAAGACTGATAGGTGGATAGCCTAGCTTAAATTAAGTTCTGATACCACCTTAGGCATAAAGGATGGGTTTGTTCTAAGAATTATCCTAACCCTGTGAAAGATAGTGAAAAATTCTTTACACATGAGAGCTTGTAGCTATGAAACCCTCCTTGCTGATGTGACAGCTATAAGAAAAATGGTCTTCCAGGTGAGCATCTTTAGAGAGGCAGTGGTGGCACATTCAAATGGTGGCAAAGCTAGCTTCCTTAACACATAATTTAGATCCCAGGCAGGAATAGTGTTTCTTCTGGGTGGTCTCAAGTAAATTACTCCTTTTAGGAAAAGCTTCATTTGGGGGTGGTAGAAGATATGTGGCCCACTGTACAGGCAGGCTGATATGGCAGATGCAAGTCCCTGCCTAAATAGGCCTGACAGGTACTGAGTTGATGCCTGCCTAAGGTTGGTGTTCTCACTGTGACACCAGGTGAAAAATATCTTCCATTTTTCCAGGTATGATATTCTGGCGTTGGGTTTCTTTGTTTCCTTCAGAATGGAAAGCATGTCTCTGGGATAGGAGGCATTCCAGGATGTTAACCTGAGTGCAACTAGGTGAGGATGGAAAACAGATCCCTTGTCTTGGCTGAGGAGATCTACTTCCTGCATTAGGGTGCAGAATCACCCCTCACTGAGGGTCAAGAGAAGGGAGAATCAGTGTTGCCTTTTCCAGAAGGGGCCGCTAAGATCATGCTGGGGCTGTCCACCCTGACTTTTATTAGTACAATGGAGATAAAAGACAAGGGCAGGTATGCATACAGGAGCTAGTTTGTCCATGTGAAAGAGAAGCCTTCTATTTTCCAAGTCCCTGTATGTTGAGCTCAGGAGCAGAACTTCTGTAGTCATTTGTTCTGGTGACAGGCAAAAAGGTCTATTGAGGAGACATCCCACTGCAGAGTTAGGTTGAAGAAGACCTCTTTTCTTCAGCATCCATTCATTGGGGTCTAAAAGAACCCTACTTAAAGCATCTGCCAGTGTATTGTTCTGACTCAGAATATAAGAAGCTATGAGAGTTAGCCCTATTTCATGAGCCATACAAATGTTCTTGGGAAGACTGCAGAAAGAGTAAGAGTGTTTCTCATTGTTTGTTTATGTACCAAATCACTCTGGAGTTGTCTGTCCAGATCTGCAGGGTTCCTGAGCTTAAGTTCTGCTGAAAAGACTTTACATCCAGACAGACTGCTAGTAGCTCCTTCTGATTTATGTTCAATTTTCTCTGCTGAGATGTCCGGATGCCCTGCACTTTCAAGGAACCTAAGTGGGCCCTGCAAGCTATTTCTGAAATGTCTGTGGTAATGATCTTGTCTGATTTTTGTAAAGAGAAATTTCCCCTGGTTTCTATTGTATGGTCTTTTTCCACCAAAGGAGCTCCGTCTTCATTCTTGGAAAGAAAGGCAGCAGGGTTGCCAAGGGTTGAGAATGCTGTTCCCAAGCATTTTTTAGGAACAGCTGAAGTTTTCTTGTGTGTACCTTTGCAATTGGGATCATAAGAATGCAAGCTGCCATGTATCCCAGAATCCTCAGGAATTCACTTCCTGGGATAAATTATTTTGGAAGCAGGCTGGTTAGGTAGCCTGTCAGGAAAGCTATCTTGTCCTGGGGAAGGAAAGCTAAATCTATGAGGGGTCCCAGAAGAAGGATCCTTGTTTGAGGAGGAGTTTGTGATTTCTGAAGATTTAAGGTGAGGCTTAATTTCTGAAAGCAATCTACAGTGATCTGCAAGGAACGTAGGGTCTCTGCTGTGGATTTTCCCTGAATGAGACAATTGCCTAAGTACGGGTAAATATAAACTCCCAGAGTTCTGCAGTGTATTATCAGAGAAGCTAAGAATTTTGTGAAAAAATCTATAAGCAGTGGACAGCCCAAATGGTAAAGTACATAACTGGAAGAGAGAGTCTATTACTACAAATCACAGGTATTTTCTGTGACTGTCTGTTATGGGAACATGATTCATAGGTTCATAGGTAGGTAATAGGCTATCGGCCCTATGGCCTATAGAAACCTAGCCAAAAAGGTACCCTGACTTTCACCACCCAAGAAAATTATTTTCCTGTGCCCCTGTTGAGCAGAGCCACAGAGATGATCCCCAGGGTGAATTTCATATTTCCCATCCAATCATCAAGATAGAGTGCTAATGAGGGGCTTTGTTTGACATAGATAGGTAGTTTGTTCCAGAGTATGGAGGTAAGGATTTTTAGGTCCAGCGTGACCACAAAGGCATCTTGGAAGATCATGGCCAGTGGCTTTTGCAATGTGAGCATTTTGAACTTTGGGATGTTGAGAAACTTGTTTAACTTTTAGAGGTCCAAGATGGGCCTCCGGTTGCCCTCCTTTCTTGGAACTATAAAGATCCTGGAGTAGAAGTCTTTTCCTTTCTGACATGGAGGGACAGGCTAAATGGATACTTGGTGAAGTAGTTCCCCGAGGATAGGTGGTAAGAGACTTTCCTGCTCTTTTGGTGTTTTTGGAATGTCCAAGAAGGGTGGGATTTCTATGAACTGGATATAGTACCCATTTTCACTGATGTTGAGGACCCATTGATCTCTGGTGATGGTTTTCCATTGATTTAGGATGGAGATTCTTCTAACCAGAGGTTTGGAGGAGAGGGTGGGTAAAGGTATGGGATGCTGGGGGTTGAACATAGTCACAACTGGTCTCTGTGATGAGTGTTTTCTTTGGAACTGCCTGTTGTATGTGACTATTCTGGTTGCTGTTCCCTTGATTATCTTAGTCTACTACTATGGGGAGACCTCCCCTTGTCTTGTCTAGGGGGAAAAGGCCAAGGTTTTGAAGGGTAACTTGTAATGTACCTGAGTGTCAGAGACAGATAAAATTATTTTACAGTTTTTACTTTTCTTTTTTTCCATCTTTTTAAAAACTTGTTCAGCTGGAGGTCCAAAAAGGAATTCCTTCTCTAATGGAGCATCCAGTAGTTCATCTTTAACCTGATCTGATAGGGGCTGGGTCCTGAGCCATGCATGTCTGCAGATGACAAACCCGTGACTGCTGCTCTGCGTGATGCATCTAAGGCATCATTGCTACACTTTGGGAGTGTCTGAGGACTTGTAAAGCTTTTGTAGTAATCCCATGAATTTCCTTTGATAAGGTTCTATTTGCAATAGAGTCCACCTTAACTAGAAATTGGTCCTGGAAAGATTCAAGGTTCTTTAGCACATGGAACTGACAAATCAAAGCTCTCATTGATAGAGTATCAGAGATATAAGTTTTTTTTATCCCAAATCTAATAGTTTACTTCCCTATCATTAGATAAGGGATGTCTGGTCGGTTCCTTAGGTACCCCTTTGGTGGGTTTAGTAGAGACTGGAGAAGGATCAGCCTGTGAATGTTTGTAAAGGTTCTTGTGAGACCTAAGCACTCTGTAAAACCTCTCTGTTTTCCTTAGAGCAGGAGGTTAAGAATCAGGATGCAAAGCAATGTCTTCAAAGACATCATCCAGTACTACATGTACAGGAAGAATAGCCCATGGCCTGGGAGAGGGCAAACTTAGCAGTTCCCTGTAATGGGTCTGAGCCTGTGAAAACCTTTTGCTTCCCAGTTGAAAGCCTTCATCATTCTATGAAGTGCATCCCAAAAGGAAAGGCTCTCTGTGGGAGGTGGAAGAGAGGGTGTCATTAGACTATGAGTCTGGGCAAATTTGTGGGGGTAGCTTCCCACAGTAAAACAATTCTTCCTCATCTTGTGAGTTAGAGGGATCTGCATCCTCCTGAAAGGTCACTTATCTGCTTATAGCAGACATGTGGGATGGATCTCTGGATTTCATGAAAGTCACAAATTCCTATGCTATTTTGAAGAAGTTTGGGGCTTCAGTCTGAGAAGAAGTGGTTGGAGGCAGGAGCCAAAAGAAAGAAGTGTTTCACTTCAGTTTGGTTGTCTGCTTAAAAGGAATGACCTGAGGTTACAGTCATCTAACTGTGCTTTTGGTTAATGTTTTGGTAGTCAAGATAGATAGGTGTCTTCCTTGAGACCAATGACGCTGATGTCAGAAGCTGAGGCCTGCTGAGCAACCTCAAACCTAATTGACGTGTGCCATGGTAACATTTGTAGGTAATCATAAGACCATGGTGGCCTACTGAGGGGTCATGCCAGAGAGTTCAGGCCTAGGAGTAACAGGACCAGGGGGCTGAAAAAGTGCCTCATCTAGGTCATTGGTCAACTTAGGGTCTAGAGCCCGGGGTTGCTAAGAAGCATCAGGGTCCTTCGTCTTTTTGTTTCTTCAGAATGATACTAGCTAACATTGAAGTTTGCAAAGGCCCTACGATAGCTGTGGATTGCAATGCTACTGAGAAAACTGAAGAAGAAGACTCCCTATTGGCGGCTAATACCTTGATCCTATGTTTTAGAGTTTTCATAGAATTTTGCAGTCAGGACAATTAGAGATGTCAAGCTGAGGCCCCAAGAAGAACAGGCAAACAAGTGAAAATCTTTATGTGGGATTTTCTTCCCACACTTTAAGCAGTTGTTGACTTTTTTGAACCTTAAATTAATAGAAGAATTTTCTCAAAGGGGTACTTATCTGACTGGAAGATGAAGTTCTCTAGAAAAATGAGTCACCCAATGAACTGTGAGCATTTTGAAAACACATGAAGTGCATCAGCTAGAAAAAAATGAAGGTGGTGCTAATGAATGTCCTTCTTCTACCCTGAAGTCCAGACAATGGCTGTCAGATGTCTGTCGGCTAGGAATGATGAAAAGACTCTGGAAAGCAGGCCATTCACAAGCTTCTACATGTTAGCAAGACCAAAGAATCAGTACTGCAGCATGGACTATGAAGAACGTCATACAGAATCCCAGATGCATACACCAATAAAAGAGATTCCAGAAGTTTTCACAAGTTCCTCATAACTCTCACAAAACACCAACATTGCAAATTTTTCATACCAAAGTAACACTTCCCTGCCATTATCCCTCATGATAGATATTCACCTATTATAAAAACAAGCACCCCTGTCTGCACTCATGCATTTAATAAACTAAGTTCAGATTATGTTCAAGATTCTTAGCAAAACCTTTTACACCTTGAAAGGGTTAGCTACAATAGGAATTTTAAGCCATAAAGGCTAACAGATTAAACATATCAATCTTCTGCTACCAAACCATTACATTTATCACATTGTCCCCTCCCAGCTTTAGATAAAAACCTGCAAGCCCAAAACATAAATGGATCAATCTAGATTTGTTGACTTTATGCTAGGTCTTCAAGAACATGGATAACTGTCAGCCATCAACACAAATTTCCTTTCCATCAAACAGTACCTCAAGGTAATTAGTGCCCACTTGATAATTGGGCATATCTTCTCTACTGTGGTGTATCACACCTGCTTTGTGTTCAATGTCCAGCTCAGGTAAAATACAGCATATTATACACCACATACTATGTATGATGTGACATTTCCAATGTAGACAGAGGCATTCATCTGTACTGAAAATTCTCTGGAGATATTTGATGTGATCAGTATAGAATGAGTGGACAACACAGTTTACAGGGAACTGGATTCTGCCTCTGTGTCTTCAGTCTAACTGACTTTCAGTGGTGCCCTGGTTTTAGTAAGGCACAATAAAGCACATACTAGGGTAGAAAAATAAGAAATTAATTGCCTGTAATACCCAGATAGACTTAGAAAGACTGGCTTGCTTCTTGTTCAGCAATCTTTGCCAGTTTGCTAAGGTCTCGGCTTGCAGTTTCACAACTCCTTGACCAATAAGAAATCCAAAATATCTGGTTTCTTCCATTCCCAGCTTGTACTTAGCTGGATTAGCCATTAACTCTACTGTCCTGAAAGAACCTAAGACTGCCTTGACCAGGATATTTGACTTACACAGCCCTCATAAATGATTATAATGTCATCTTAGTAGATACTTCCATCATGTGTAAGGGGCCACGATAGAAGAGTTTGTCAATACCATTCTGTGAAGCCTACAGCAGAAAGATACTGGTATTTCCACACACTTTCAACCAGAACATCCACCCAGGATATTGATTTCTTTGAATCTAAAAAATGTCATTACAGAATCTGATCGTACCATATGTTTTTTTTAAACACCTTTATTGAATTATTACTTTGGTACAAATACTACCAAAGCACCTTGGGACTCTTCATTGACATAATTTGATCAATTGCATCCCTTGGGACGTCCATGATTATGTAGGGACTTACTTTTTCCCTTTCCACTAATGGTGTGATTAGGTCATGTTGAGCCAAACTAGTTCTGCCTGGAACAACTGAAAAGACATCCTCATTTTTTGCCTTTATTCCTTCACCCCCTTTTCCTGTGAAACAATAAGGGGCAAGCTGTGCAGAGTCCCAGTCAGGGGTTTGAGGCCTACCAGGGTCATGTTTGCAATCAACACCGCACGGTCTCTCCAAATCTTCAAGATATTTACTTGGCATACTTGCTCAATCTTTAAGTCAGTAAGATGTGTAGATATTATATGCCATTATGCAACATGCATAGCAGAATTAATAGTGTTGCATGTGCACCAGCAATCAACCAAGCATATGACTGTAGTGCCAGTAATCCTTACAGTCCCCCATTAAGAGACATCATTCTCACATGCACAATTATTACACAAAATATCAATAAACTGCATTACAACAGTCTTTCACAGCCTTTCACATACCTTATTGGTGAGAGCCATCATGAAAAGAAAAAGAAAGAGAGAGAGAAGAGTCCACTTCTACATTCATGCATGCACACACACAGGCACACGTACACACACACACACACACACACACACACACACACACACACACACACACACACACACACACACACACATGCGCGCATGCACACATAGAACAGCAGGCAATGAACAATGACAAATGGAAGAAAACTAGCACCTTTTGCCCTCCACTTCACCCTGCTATCTGGACATATAAAGAAAAATGTGAGAGCAATATACATAAAAGTCTAGTTAAACCTTGCAAGAGGAAATTCTATAACTTCACACAAGAAGAACTGTTAACTCTTAACATCATTCAATGAAGACAAGAAAAAAGCATTATGAAAGCACGGGAAGCATGGCATCTTCATCACAGACACTGAAATATACAATCAAAAAATTGAAACGATGCTAAGGAATCAGAATTTCTACAAGAGAGTGGATACTGAACAAGTTACAAAAGCTTATAAGGTCATTGGCATTAAACTGGCTAAACTTAACTCAAAGGAAATTCTGATGATTTGTTCATCTTTCTGACAATCCATCACCCTAGGATACTGCAATTGTTTGGCGTGCCAAAACCTCACACAAATGTGGATAACCCTCCACATTGCCCAGTGGAAGCAGACAGTGATCCAACCACTGAGCCTTTATCCATTTATATGGAATCTAATATTAAAGAGCTTGTCTGTAATGCTCTCTCCTTTATTTTGGACTTACTTGAGCTCTTGAAAATATCAAAGGAATAGAAATAGAACTGGAGACAATACTAGTCATGATTGATGTGGAAGCCATATACACTGTTCTTCCCCATAACTACTGCATTGGTGCTGTGAAAGAGTACATGAGCTCAAGGACCCACACCACAAACAGAAACATTAAAGATATTGCTAATATACTAGGCATCATACTCACCAACAATCACACCTCTGAACCTGGAAACATAAAAATCTGGACAAATGCCCATGAAAAGTAGGTACAACTGGCCAAAAATCTGGATGTCGATTAACCTAAAATATGCATGCATAATCATGTAACCCCACCTACTATAATGGAATCGTGAGATACCAACATTCAAACACAGATTGAAAAACAGACAAAAATATTAAATACAAAATATAAACAAAACATATTAACATTTGAACTTGTATCAGGCTTTGGACTTGTATAAAACTAAAGTGCAATTTTCTTTTATAAAAGTAAAATGAACTGCTACTCTAATATTAAATAAAACAAAATATAACCAGTACAGGCATTAGTTCTCATCCTTGCTGCACCCCCTCTCCATCACCCGCTGTTGTCTCAGCTTCTTTCTGTCATTCCTGTTTTTCCTTTTTACAACCCCTTTTGGTTGTTGCATTGCCTGTCTCCTCCCATGCCCCAACCGCTTGCCCCAACTGCTTCCTCAATCATATTATTAATTACTTAGTCACTTAGAGCTGCTTCTACTTTCTCATGAAACCATTTGGTCATCATCGTCTGCCACCTGTCTCTCCCCAGCTCCCATCCCACCAGTGGTGCTGCTGTAGCAACCTCTACATCTTCCTGTTGTATCATTTCCAAACATGGAGGGTAGATATTCTCTAACCATTCTCTCTCTCAACCATAAGTAAGAAATAAATATATACAACCATAGAAAAAAATCTCAATGCCCTATTGAAATATCTGAGTAATGAAACTGCACCGGACACTGCAAAAATAAAGAAAACACAAAGGAGCAGTTCAGATAAGAAAATTTGCATATACCTTTAAATAACCAATTAATAAACTATAAAATCTTCACACATCCTTTCTTCCTTACACCAGAGATAAGTACATTAAACAACAATAGTAATTAAAATGTTCCCACATTTCAGAAGCACACTAAGAAGAAGAATCCCACAGCTATCCCGCAAGCATGTCCAAAAACACCCCTTGGGAAACAATCTTCACATCCTAACCTGCAGCTGCTGAAAACATACAGTTACCATAACATGTCAAGATCAATAACATGCCAGTCTAAATTCCAGACCTAGAATGTACAGGTTCATATTTATATACTAGGCTAATGATCACCAGGGTCTTTATAAGCCTCTTTATAAGCCAAGCCACGCAGCCCAAACCAGTTGTGTCCCCTTGTATTATGTGTGTATACATCGGAGTGGTATGTTAGGGGGTTGTTAAAAAGTTATGTGACAGATATGTTAGGTAATATTTAATGTTGCCCTCTGTCTATAGCAGATATGGAGGTCAGCCTATAGGTAAAGCGGGTCTATATTATATCCTCGAACGCTTAAAAAAGCGAACGCTGATTGATCGAACTTATTTTTGCGAAACTGCAAAATATCGAAGCAGCAGAAACTCGAATTTTTTCCTAGGGAAAGAATCCGGTTGTCCGTTTCTGTTGCTTCAGTATTTTCAGTGTTATGGTGGAAAGTTACCGGTCGGATTCAGGTAAGTGTGCGATCGTGTGGATGTGAGTGTTAGGGTGATTTAGGTGAGTTAGGGTAAGGCTCAGGTTAGGTGTGTGTGTGCGATTGAGTGGACATGAGGGTTAGGGTGGATTTAAGTGAGTTAGGGTTAGGGAGCGAGTGAGGTGAGTGTGTGATAGTGACGGACCTTAGGGTTAGGGTTTGGGTTAAGGTAAGTGGGTAGTTAGTGGTGTGTGCATAGTTTAGTGTAGGGTTAGGTATCAGATTTTAGGTGTATGTGTGTGGATTTCTGTTTGTTTGGTGTGCTTGTGTTGTGTGTATGTGTTTTGGATCAGCGATTTTTTTTCCCTGGGAAAAAAATCGCTGATCTGACAGTTCGAGATTGTAAGCTTTCGCTTAAATTAGGTCGATCAATCAGCGTTCGCTTTTTAAGTGTTCGATGATATAATATAGACCCGGTAAACCACAGTTAATCTCAATAAACATCTCAGTCTCAAAGTGCCTGTTTTAACTACCACACAAAAATGATTGAGATTCTGAAAGAAAATTAAAACAGAAGTTGGAAACAGTTATGGGAAATGTTTATTCTGATAAAAAAGAAACAACTTAAACTTATCCCTTCCCCCCCTACTCATGCACTGTGACTCTTCAAGGAAGAAAGAAACTCAAAAGAAGGTAAAACATGCCCTATCAAGCAAAAGTTCACTAAAAAAATGCCCAACTGAACCCAGCCAAAAAGCAGTCATTCAAAATAATTGTGTCTCCTAAATGACAAAACAAACTGAATAATGCTACATGCATCCTTGTACACTATAGTGTAAACTTTTCCTAGTTGCTGAAGCTGAAGGGAAGGACTGGCAGGGCTTACAACTGGGTTTAACAAAGGAACAGCCATTATGTGAACAGGTTATTGTTTGCACTGCAAGACACACACTACAAATTCTGTTATTTATATGTATATACACAAAGGTTGAAGCGGTGATGAACAAAAAGTTAAAAGATAAAGCCACAATAAAAACAAGTCCAACTCCAAGAACGCCAACATTTTAATGCAAAGCTGTTGGATAAAAAAATCCTTCTTCTGCGCTGAAAGGAGTTTTTATCTGAAAGCGTTGCTTAAAATTTTGGCATTCTTGGAGTTGGACTTGTTTTTATTTATATGTATATATTAATATATTTATCTCTATATAGCTATAACTATCTATCTGTCTATCTATGTCTATCTCTATATCTGTATATATATATATATATATATATATATATATATATTAGATACAGATATAGATATATGTAGGTATAAATATATACACAAACACATATAACATTTTATATATATATATATATATATATACATATATATATATATATGTATATATAAATATACAGTACACACACACACACACACACACACACACACACACACACACACACACACACACACACAGACACACATTATGTACTTATCAACTGTCTAGAAGTGCAAGCTTTTGAGTCTGCATTGTGTCAACATTTATGCTTCACAGTTTTGGTTTGTTCTTCCTCCTGCTTTATTTGTATATTTAATTTTTTGGCAAATCAGTTAAGATTAAAGTCATTAAATAATGACCAACAATTCAGTTTCAGACTTCATGTCTTTCAGAATATGCAACCTAAAGCAAAACTTTTTATCATAACTACTTTCTAAGGTTATAAGATCAATATTTAAAAGGTCTCCCTGATTTTGGCTCTTTGACCCCCCCCCCATACCTCTCAACTATCCAGTTTTTTTGCAGAATGTCCAGATTTTGCCTCATATTTTTGGTCTCTTCCTCTTAAAAATGTGTGTTTTTTGGCAAGTCACTGAGGATTAACATCACTAAATAAGGACGTGCATTTGAATTTCAAACTTTATATCATTAAGAAAAAGCATGTTAATGGAAAGGCTGTTATTCTATCAACTTTCTGAGTTTATAAGAGTAATATTTAAAACCTGTTTCTATTTTTGGGCCTTTGTCCCTCATTATTTTAGGCATCGTCCAGATTTTGTGCTTTAAGAGGTTGAGAGGCATCCCCCCCCCCATTCTTTTTGACTTTGTCCAAGTTCTTGAGCAAAACAATTGACAGATATGGATATCTAATATACCACACTATGGCATGCAGCATTGAACAGTGTTAGAATGTGCTACTAAGTGCTGAGAGCTATGCTTTTTTTTATAGGGCACACATTCTCCAGCTGGATAAACTCTAGCATTGTGTCTCAAAAAGGAAACTGTGAGAAAGAAAAAAGTGGTTACTCTACATCTCTCTTACAACTCAGCTAAGCAATGCAAGGTTGAGAGTCAGAAAAACTGGACTAAGCCAGCTGCTAAAAAGAAAACAGGAAAACCAAGCTAAGTTAATTCCAGTCCATGGTGAAAGCAGTGCTCGATTTTTTTATTAACTCAGTCAAGCAGTTGGTCTGCTACCATTTGCACTATGCACAGCTTCTGCCTTTACATAAAAAGTGCCAATAGTTTTATCCTTGCTGTATGAAGGATAGAGTGTAGTTTTCTGGCCACTTGGGACAGGTGTCCCATCATTTGGGATTAAGTGGGAAAAAGGAGACACATCCGACAATGGTTACTGCATCTCATGATGGGTGCATCCCTGCAATGGGGCAATTACTGTATAAGAGAATACAATAAAACTCGCTATGCTACACTCCATTTTCCCAGACACAATATGCACTCTTCAAGAGGCTTTTTTTCTATTTGCTCATGACCCCCCACCATCCCTCATTTATTGGGCAAAAGTTAACACACCATGCTAAAAATAGGAAGTGCACTGGCAATGATTTTATGTGTGAACAGGGAGTACAAAATCACCTGGCTGGTTTCTTATTAACCTGGGGACACTGCTACTGCAGACTCTTTCTTTCAAAGCCTTACTGTGAAAAGCACTTCATAGGGCAGTGCTGCACTCATATCATTAATGTCATCATGCACACCTGTGCTCATAGGCCGATGCATGATGACATCAGCGTAAACTTAAAAAATGAAAGTAAAACAAAAAAATAAATAATAAATCAGGATTTAAAGGGCCACTCGGAAATTCAGGGCACCCTATTATTTCACCACCCAAAATGGATGAAATTCAGTACACTTGAGAGGTATGCCACCAACTACTTTCATTTCAACCAAAAATGGTACAAACAAAGAGGATAAGATAACTGTGGGAGCTGCTATGGCCCCTAACCTAGCCAATATAGCCTTGGCCAGATAGGAAGAGAGCAACATTTCCTCAGAACTCTGTCAATACATGGATTGTTAATATCACTTTACTGATTATATTTTTATCACAGGGAAAGGCTTCCTGGACAAGTTGCACAGCTTCTATGATAAGATGGAATTCCCAGAATCACCATCTATAAGGACACAAATGAAGAGAAACTGAAGAATGGCATTTACAGAAAACCTGCACAAGTTAATCTGATTCTACTTGTTACCAGCATGCAACCCAAAATAACTAAAACAAAGTAATCAAATCATAGGAAATGAGAATAGTCAGAGTCTCTGGGGAGATAGACTGATTTCTCACCAACCTAGATCAACTGCAGCAAGATTTTCTGGAAAGATGATACAATGAGAATTTGGTGGCCAACCAAGTGGGACCCATAAAACTCATCAAACAAAATAATAGGGTTGCCATCTTTTCAAATGTCAAAGTGGGACATTTTTGGTGCAAATGTCAGATTTTGCAGGGTGAAACATACCCATGGCCAGAACTTCACTTTTTTGTCTAAATAAAATTTTATTATTGTAGCATTTTAGTTGCTTATGCTGTTTCTTATAATGTGTAGGTGCTTCAGATACAGAATAACTGTTTTATGCAACTATTACATAAAATACAGGAAATATTTTTGTCTTAAAATCTCAGGAGATTTGCCAGTTTTTCAATTTTTTTGCAGGACACAACTGCCCAAAGAGGGATTGTCTCTCACAAAGTGGGACAGGTGGTAACCCTACAAAATAATGATCTAGCTGTGTTGAACCCCCCCCCCCCACAGAAGGAAACTGTTGCATACCATGCAACTAAGTATCAATGCAGGAAATAAACAAAATAAGTATGATCCTAGCATATTCCAGGGATTTACATGTAATAAAAAGAAAAATGGTTGAAACTGGTGCATCATAAGGAGGGACAATCTATCAGTCAGATTCTGGACCCTCAACCACCCTTCATTTATCAAAAAGGTAGAAATATTAGAAGTTGGGTAGAAAATGAAAAAAAAATAATGCATTCATGGAGCTACAGGTAGGAACCTTTCCTTGCAACTCCCCAGGCTACAAATGCTGTTCATTTATGAGCCAAAATAATAATTTTATATGTCCAGACTTGAAAAAGAAATATGCCTGCAGTGAGAGATATAACTGCAGTAGCAATTTTCTAGTATACCAGGCAACCTACACAAAATGCAAAGCATTCTACATAAGAAAAGCAATTAACCCTTTCAAGATGAGTGACCAAATAGCTTTCAGACATCAGGCTTAAGGACTTCAACAGCCTACTCTCTAGATATGCTTAGGTCTGCAGGAACTATGAACAGATATTTTTTTACATTGAGAGACTTAAATTGGGTTCATTACAAGGCAATATGAACATAAAACTAAAGAAAAATGAACTCAAATGGCAGATTTAACAAAGCTTATTGGAAGCACAAACTTAGTCAGACATGCTTCATTAAGAGCATACTTGAGTTAAAGAAATTGGAACATAGCAATTTTTACTAAAACACAATAATACAAGTAGTTTTTAAATAACTATAGCATTTTATGTCTATGCTTGTACAGTAAACTCTCAGTTAGCCGGCACCCATGGAGATCGGTAGATGCCAGATAACTGTAGTTTCTGGTTGCTTGAGAGTTACTATTGAAAATATGTCTGACTAATTCAGTACCCTATATTATTTGTTTGGTTTGGCTTGTTCTCAGCTTGGGGAGAGAGGGAACTTATTCTTATCTTCCTTTTTAAAACTCTAAAACTCTAAAAACATTAAGTATGTTTCTGCCTGGTGAAAACAGAAAGTGCAACACATGAAAATTGTACTGTATTCTTCGATATTTTTTTGCTTTTTGCTTGAGAGTGCTGGTTGCTTGAGTTCAAGTTAATTGAGAGTTTACTGTACTTTATTTTTAATTTTTATCTTTAGTACTTGATGTTTGTGTTTTTTATTTTTTAAATGAAGTTTAAGTAGAATTTTGATTTTTACTTTTACTTCCATTGCAATTCTTTTACTTATATTTCGTATCTGAGGAATAATTTAATGTCCAGTTGAATTTTTCATATTATGATATATCTGATCAATAGTATCACTTACCACAGAAAGTGTTTTAAAACAAGAACTTTGCAGTGAGTACAAGCTTAGACACGTAATTACTTACAACCACACAACCACATATACATTCACCATTGGTATGTAGATATGTGTGTATGTGTCTATATATGTCTCTCTCTCTCTCTCTCTCTCTCTCTATATATATATATATATATATATATATATATATATATCGCATGACTCTGTCATTATATGTGGCCCATCTCCAACCCTTTCCCTCCACTATGTTTTCTGAAACTGAAATCTTCATACACACACACACACACACACACACACACACACACACACACACACACACACACACACACACTCACACACACACACACACACACACACACACACACACACACACACACACACACACACACACACACACACACACACACACTTGCACATCTTCACACTTGTTTTTTCTTTTAGCTTGTCTTAATACTATCCCTGAGGGCATTTTTCTCTCCTGGCTGTTTGAGAATTCAAAAACTTACATACAGTTGTTAAATCTTAATTGCACTCCTGCCATTAGCAGTGGACTTCTATTTTGAATTATGTTAACCATTAGTCTCTTCTCCTATCCCATCACAACATTTCACACAGCCTCACTGCCATCAGTTTCATCATGTACTAGATTAATGTAATAGAAATGCCTACAGTGTTATTTGACATTATACCTGGCATACTGATCAACATCTAGATATACAGTGACTTTGTGCTTACAGGGGTGGCTCGTGCTATCGGACTGTGGGACTGCAACCCTCCCAGGAAAAAGAAGAAAGTGTAGTTGACTCTGTTGACATTTAATACATTTATTTCATTTAATTTGCCAAAAAATTGCCATTAAAAATATTTCCATTATTTTGCATTTCTTCAGTCCCGGACAGAACTCGAACTGCACATGCTCGTCGAGTTCCGGGCTTTTTTAATTTTTTTAACAACATAATAAAGCAGCGTCTAATATCTGACTGCTGTAAAAGGCAGTCCAGATAAAAGAAAAAGCATCAATGGGATGCCCAGAAGTCTAAGCGGGTTTAACCGCACCGTAATTAGAAGGGGGCTCGGACTGCCACGTCCGCAGGCACGTACGTGGCATGGATGGCTAGATTGCTACTGATTGGTTCTCGCTCTATTCATAAAAAAGAGAGCAAGAAACAATCAGTAGCACTAGCACAGTAGTACTATACTTGTGTTGATCAAGCGGTCATTGGTGGTGCTTTACTGCTTCGTTTATTTTTTTTTGTCTTGGGTGGCTAAGGGCTTGCACTGAATGCAGTGAGAGAGCAGAGAGGAAGACCGAAATACATAAACTAACTGAGGTAGGTGCTGGTCTGCTGGAATCAGCTTTGTACCCTTTTTTTTTTAAATGAATTAATTTACTTAGTCGGACTGTCAAACATCTGTCCCTGACTGTAAGGATTACAGTTTATTTTGCTCATCATTCATAAGATTGTTGAAAAAAATGAAAATAAATCTTCAAGAGGTGTGTGTGTGTGTGTGTGTGTGTGTGTGTGTGTGTGTGTGTGTGTGTGTGTGTGTGTGTGTGTGTGTGTTTGCCTTTATATCCGTATAGTAAAACTTCACAATCTCTGACCCATATCCCTTCAAATTTTCTTTTAAAACAGAACTGCTGATCTGCATTTTTATAGGTTCATAGGTTCATACTAGGCTATCTGCCCTAGGGCATTTATAAGCCTAGCCAGAATGTGTTTGGCTTTCGCCACCCATTTTAAATTTATTTTGCTATGCCCTTTTTCGAGGTTAGTATACTGTGTCTCTGTCTAACAGTGACACAGAAGTGATACCCGGGGTAAACCTATGATCTCCCATCCACTCATCAAGATTCCTCTTGAAGAGAGTCAATGAGGGACTCTGCATAACCTGGACTGGGATTTTATTCCAGAGTGAAGGGAGCCTCTGGGTTATGAATCTGTCCCTCCAGCATGTCCTATTTATTTCAGTGCTGAGGTTCAAGTCTCTCTTAGATGCTCAATAAATGTAGATTTCCCTATAATTGCACTGTAATATATATATATATATATATATATATATATATATATATATATATATATATATATATATATATCTATGAATGACATTATGAAATCTGAAACACAGTTTTTATAGCATGTACATTCTCCCTGAATCATGAGATTTTAGTTAATCGCATGTTGTGATCACATCATACAAAACTAGAAAATATAGATGTTAAACTGTAGCTTTCCATTACAAAAGAACACAGTTATTCATTTTGGACATGTTACATGCAGTGGTTAGACAACCAGCATGAAACATAATTTACAGTAAGAAAGTCTGCATCACAATACCTGTTGAGTGGGGTGTATATTTAGAATTAAGACCTGACTGAGTTGTGGGGCTTCTACAGAACGCGAATTTTCCAATAAAGAACAAAATGTAACATTATACAGTGCCAATCAATGTTATGCCTTTGTTTTTAACTTACATTTGCTTATGCTGCAGACTTAAAAAGGTGCTTTGCATAATAAAGATACAATCATTTATTTTTCATTGTAAATCGAAGACTGATAGCATCTTGATTGTGAACACCCTTACCATGCTATCAGATTAAATTGTTTGCTAACAGACATTGCAGAAATACAGATCAGAGCAATAGCTGTGGTGGCTTCATGATTTACTTGCGCATTGTTTGTGCAGTTCTGATTTCAGATTAAAAGTCTGTGATTTATTTACAAAGCTGAGGATGATCTCTTCCAAAATGTACTTTGATTTAATAGTTTACAGTTAAAGTGGGCAGCATTCACAAGAAACTATTATCACAGGTAGACACTCTAGTCCCCATGTCATTTTTCTGATCTTCCCCCTGCTGAATGTACTGAATAAACTCAGCTAAGCATTGTGAATTCATCTGCTGACACAAATGGACCGCAACTGCTGCTAGAAGCAGCAGAGGGTACTCCTTACTGCTAGTAGGATTATTTTAGAAGCAGACAAGATAGAAACAGAGGAATTTATTCAGGTATGTGTTATTGCTAGGAAGTGTGTGTGTGTGTGTGTGTGTGTGTGTGTGTGTGTGTGTGTGTGTGTGTGTGTGTGTGTGTGTGTGTGTGTGTGTGTGATGTCCCAATTGATTTCTACTGATGGCTAGAGAGACAATGTGTGTTTGTTATGCTAGTGGCTAGAGAGAACTCAGGATACCTGCTGATGGTGGTTAGAGAGTAACTCAGGCTTGAACCCTATACATTGGATGCAGGTAACAAGAGCCTGAATTCCCTACCCACCACCATTTGTGGAAGTTTTGCAGATTTTTGCCTCATATCTCTCTTCAAGAGAAACCTTGATGAGTGGATGGGAAACAGAAAGTTTACCCGAGGGATCACTTCAGTGGCTCTGCTGGACAGAGGCACAGGGAACTAATCTAAGGGGGGCGGCGAAAGCTAATACATTCTGGCTAGGCTTATAAATGCCTTCGGGCAGATAGCCTAGTACCTACCTATGAACCTATATCTCTGTTGAGTTCCTCATAAAATATGTGGTTTCTGAATTTTTAATTCCTTAAATAGTTGATGGTGCAGTGGTAGCATTGTTGCCTTGTAGCTACAGGTTCACTGGTTTGATTTGTGGCTGGGATGGAGTCTGCCTGTGTTTGTGTAGGTTTGCTCTGGTGTCCTCTCATGTTACAAAGACATATGTCTGCAGTTTTTCCTCCCTGAGCCTCTGCTGAAAATTGGATTTTGTTCCAAGTCAGACTTTCCTGGTTAACAAATGTTAAATAAATAAAAATGACAGGCATTTGAATTTCAGACTTCATATTCTTCAGAAAGTACACGGTAACACAAAATCTTTTATTCTAGCAATTTTCTAAGTTTATAAGATGAGTATTTGAAATTTGTCTCTACTTTTGGGACTGTATTCCCCCATTATTGGCTTCATCCGGGTTTTTTGTGCTAAGGTTGAGAGCTATGGTGAGAACTGAATTCACTGAATATGTTTGGGGGCTGCATTCCCCCATTATTGGCTTTGTCCAGGTGTTTTGTGCTAAGAGGTTGACAGCTTTGGTGAGAACTGAATTCACTAAATGGTAGCAATTTAAGTTTCAGTCTTCCTCTCTTTCCCAAAACAGCTGATTTGGCATAGTGGTATGTTGTTCTGACTGTTATGCACAGGGTACTGGGTTTAAGGCTCGGCAGTGAAATGTATGGTAGTAACACAGCATTTTATTCTAGCAACTTTCCAAGATTATACAAGCAATGTTTAAAATATGTCCCTGGTTTTTGGGCTTTTGTCCCCCGAATAAATTTTGGCTTTTTCCAGATTTCTTGTGCTTCAAAGTTGAGAGATACAGCTGAGTGTCTAGTATATTTTACAAGGAGCTGAGAGCAGCAGGGGAAGAGAAGTTTAGTGCTGCTTATGCTGAGTCTGCTTGCAATGCTAATAGCACAACAGGTCGTATACTTGCTTTTGATGCAGAAGGCTCTGGGTTCTGCTCCCACAATATGTAGATGCATTGCTGATACTGTGTTGTAAAGGGGGTGGATGCTGCAGTCCTTTTTGGTGACGATACCTAGTAGCTATGAAGCTGTTATCCATTTGCCATCCATTCCCTATTGCAATATTACTAGCTTATCATTTTTTAATGTAACATAGCCAATTTCTCAAGGGCAGCAGGCACTTTACTTGTAGATGATACAATGACATATAAAGTTGTTTGCTAGCAGCAGCCTCTCCATTAGTTTCAGATCTCTTTAATGTGGAATTATTTAGATGACATTTATTTCTTCAGAGATTGTGCATATTTACTGATACTGGTGGACTGTTAAAGTCTGAGTAGACTTTTAGGATGGAAATGTTCTAAAATGGGCAGTTTTGTTATTATTGGTGCATGTCCTTATTTTTGGGCCTTTGTCCCACTTCTGTGTATGGCTTTGTTTGGATTTCTTGCTCTGAGGTTGAGAGGTATGACAAATGTGTCAGAGCCATTACCGTCAGCCAGAAACATTTCAAATTGTGACATACTTGCTGCACCCCACTCCCCCATGTAGTGACTCTGGATGTGTCCAAGCAACAAGGCAAGGAGCAGTTATGCAGTATAAGTGTGCAGAGTATTCCCCCATCCAAGGTAGACACAAGTACAACAGTGGCTTTTCATCTGTCCTTGATTTTGCAAAATGTTCTGGTTTTCTGTCATATTTTTATACTGTTGATTTATGCTTCTTATTACTCAGAAAATGCATGCTGTCGCAGTTCCCTGTTGCTCTGTGTTTAAGTAGCAATGCTTTAATGACCATCAGGTAAGCTGGTCTGACTTTTTAAGATGCAAGTAAGCTTTAATAAGCATACTGTTAAAGAATTACCAACACTGAAAAAGCCTTTTTGTTGTTGCCATCCAGAGAATATTTACATAACTAGATAACATATAAGCCTTAGGTATTGAAATGCATATGGCAGTATTTGTAATAAAGGACAGGATTACAGTATTTTCAGAAGCTCATTACATTTGTTGGAGACTTGCAGTCATCTTTGCAGGTTTTACCTGTAAACTAAACAGAATTCCAATCTATCATGTGTGATCCGTAACCTGTGCAGTAATCCTTTAAGCAATTTATCTTGAGCTTGTTTCTTGTTTGCTGTTCATTTTTTTTACTTTGATCATGTTTTCCCCATGAAATGAGTAGATAGTTGTTATCAGGCAGCAGGTCTTTTTTGGATACGAAACATTTTTACAAGTGGGGGCATCACAAAGATTGCTACTTTCAGCATGTTACTTGGTACTTTTATTTATAAAGCTGAATATAAATTATAATTAGAAATGTAGTGCAAGGAGAAGTGGTTTGAGTTAAGTGCTGCTTGTTTATTTTTATATACTTGATTTTGACTGGCATTCCAATAATGTATTTAAAAAGTAATTTAGTTTTTCATGCCTCACAATCTTTTTGTTTCCATCTAGATTTTAAGTAAGCTGTCATGTAGCCAATGCACTGAAATATCTTTTTTTCTTTGTCTTGATTGGACTCTCGTATTGACGGTTTGGCACCCAGGGCAGAATATTTAATTAAAGTTCCAGCTGTTGTGGTTTTGAGCATAGCTCTCCCCCTTTCTAGTTGGCCACACCCCATTCCCATTGGCCCCACCCATTCAGTTGTCTCCTGCAGCCCCCCTTTGATTTGAAGTCACCAGCTGCCACTGCTTACTATTAAAAGAGTTAACAGCACCAATCACAATAAAGATGCAAACTTTGAATCCTCTGTTCCAGTCACTGTTATTGAATGTGATCTGTTTAAATGTAAAGCCTTCATTGTAATTTACATGGCTATTTCTATGGAAATAGAAAAGTATATATTACTTACTTGTTACTGCTATGTATCATTTAGATCTGATGAAGTCCTGAAAAGGTCAAAAGTGCTCATCTCTTACTTTAACACAACAAAACATGATTTAAATAAGCAATACCAGCTTGAATCCTGTTTTCTTATTTTTAATAAGAATGCAAAGTGATTGTTGACATGGAGCTTACATACAAAGTTGTGACAACAGCCTGTTATAGTAATTTCTATGACAATATTAAGAGCACTCATTCCTGTATGACTAGTTTTCCCTTTTTGCTGATTTACACACACACACACACACACACACACACACACACACACACACACAAGCACACGCACACACGCACATGCACACACACACACACACACACACACACACACACGCATATGTGCAAAGGAAATTATGTAATTGCTTCAGGGGAGCAGATAATGCATTATAACCTGAAAGATGTATAAATGTTTGAATTTTTTTTCTGTCTTGATTTTGCTTGGAAGATATTGAGGTGGCCAATAAAGTGTAGGTTTGCTATCTACAGTTTGTGATGGTTATCTTCAAGGAACTTATAATAGTAAGGGTTCCGTAATTTTTAAGCTAGAAGCAGTTAGATGCATGTAGCTACCATGTAGATAGCTTATGTAGAGGTTTTCTTTAAATATTCCTGCTTTTCTAACTAAATGTTATTTTATAAGCTCATAAGTTCATAATTCAAGTACAGTGTTCAAACCGAATGGCCATTAAGGAACAACGATTCCTCCAAGTATGACACAAACACTTTATCTCTGGCCCGATGATGTAAATTTCTTTTAAATGTTTCTAAATTTGTAGACTGTCTCATATTTATTGGTATATTATTCCAAAGTTTTGTTATTTTAACAGATATAAATGAGTGTATTATCTTGGAGCTCCCCATTTTTATCACACATCTCAAAGCACAATAGTAATAGTATAAGCCTATAAAGGGTTTCAGCCAGAAACAGCTAAGTATTGTAGGTTGTCTGCATTAAAGAGCAAAGTGTAACTAAGACCAGTTGTATTTGATAAATATACTAGCAGCATAGTATTAATTCAGCCTTTGCAACTACACGCCTACACCATTTTAAGATGCCAGAAAGGGGTATATGTTCTAATTTATGCCTAGAATCAATGAAGGCAACATGCTTAATCAGCCCCCCCCCCCGTAATGCTGGGCCTGTTGTCAATGAAATTGGTGATTGTAGAAACCAACATGTAAAAGCAGAGACTACCTTCTCTGGGAATATTACTGGTACATGTCTCCTTGTAAAATACATAAAGGTTGTCTCTCTAATACCTATAAAGTATTTAGCTAACAGAGGGATGAGACTTTGTCACCTTAATTTGTGCACCATTGGTTTGTTTATTTTATACACTGGTAGGCGACTGCTTGCTGAATTTTACTGTATGTTACAGGATCTCTTAGAAATATATGTACTTATCTATTTCCCTGTTGCTTATGCCTGTATAGCAAGTGATACTTCACTAGACTCATTATTAAAGTGGAATTTTTACTTCTCCTCTTACCCCTAGGTTTATACACCTATTCTAACCACCCAACTGAACCCACCCCCACAATCGGCTTGGGAAAAAAGGGACTCCTGTGTACTGAAATTTACCTCCCTGCAGTCAACACTTTAAACTAAGAAGAACTATTAGTTCCAAAAACAGCAGCAAGGTTATTAATCTACTACATTGTTGCAATTTAAAAGTATCTAGTAGTGAAGTAGTCTGCCCGGGAGCTCGAAGCACTAGTAGTACTGGATCAACCCCCCCCCCCCCTTGGCAATACATTTTTTCAGCTTTTAGAATAGTTAAAGAGAAGCAGTCATTGAGAACTTACCCCACTTGTGGCCGTTTTTTTATCTGCTCTCCCCTGTTTAGAGCTCTCTGATTGTCTCTGTAAGATATTTCTCTGTAAGTCTCGTGGTGGCTGGGCCCCACTCTCTTCACCTCGCTACACTCGGCTCACTCTGCTCCCCTACCCTGCCCCCATTTCCTACTCGCCCCCACTACCTCTACATTTATTCTAACCCCAAATCACCTGACCACTCCCCACAACCAATCAACAGTAACCTCCCAAACCACACCCCTAAATCTCTCTACCGCATATTAAACACCACTTGCATCTACATATAACAAAACACAAACTATGCAAGCCTTACTTTCATCTCTTCTACTGGCCCTCTCAACCCTAACCTACATTACATCCTTACACACATACACACACGCACACACACACACACACACACACACACACACACACACACACACACACACACACACACACACACACGCACACACACACACACACACCCCTACCACATACCACCTATCATACAACACATACCTTCACACCTGCTCCTACACACATAACCTTTCCTATCACCCCATCATTATTTAGCAACAACACAATACTATTTTTTACAAAACAAGTACATCCCACTATCTTACAATACAAAAACATCTTGTAAACTCCACATAGACATCCTACAAGCAATCAAGCTCCAACATTTTCTAAAGAAATACCGCCTTACCTCTGAAGATATCCATCCAAACCCAGGACCAAACAACACTATACCCCCAAACAAACACTCTGCAGATCATCTCATCATAAACCTTAACTCTTGTAGTATATCAAACAAACTTCCTCACTTACACACACTCATAACCCACTGCTCCCCTGACATTTTTACTATAAAAGAAACCTGGCTAAAACCTAACACACAAAACGAAGAAATCCTACCTCCTGGATATAATATCCTACGTCTAGATAGAACAGGGAAAAAAAAGGTGAGGGCATTGCAATTGCTTACAAAAATACCATCTCTCTCCAACCTCTACTAACTCCACTACCAAAATTTAATAATGCCAAGATCATTGGTGCTGTGTTACTGATAAATAAGAAAAAGAGCATCAATATTCTCTGTGCGTATATCCCTCCAGGTAATAACTCTCCAACAATTGAGGATATTCTACAATGGTCAAAAGATAATCTCCCACAGGAGACTACTATATTAGCTGACCCAAACACTGACTGGCAAGCCTATAATTCTAATAACCCCACTAATCACATAAACCTGTATGGCTTCACCCAACTCATTCAAGAACCTACTAGGGTTGACAAAAAATCTCACAAAGAATCTATACTAGATTGGACATTAGTTAACTACCCTGTAAATAATTATCAAGTAGGTAATCTACCAGACGAACTTCGTGATCATCTTCCTACCTTCCTTCTAAGGAAACATACTAACGCTACAAAACCTACAGTCTATAGACAAGTCCGAAATTATCATAATGTCAATCCTCTAGAACTCAATACTATGTTAAGAAAATGTAATTGGGAACCACTTCGTAGCCTCGATCTAGACCAAGCAGTTGACTATTTTAACACTATTCAGTTGCCCCAGTAAGAAAAATTAGAGCTAAACAAAACTATGCTCCATGGACTACCAAGTCCACTAGAGTCCTATTGAAAACCAGAGACAAGGCATGGAAAGCTTGTAAAAAAGATAACACTCGCCTAGCTAAACAAAACTATCAACACCTTAGAAACCAAGTCAAAATACAAAGCACAATAAACAAAAATACTTCTTAGATATGCAAAATAAACACTCCAATAACCCCCAAAAGGTTTGGCATGCTATAAACTCCCTATTAAAACTAGGCAAAACCTCTACACTAGCTCCTACCTCCACCACTACAATATCAGATAGCAAAATAGCCTCCCAATTTAATCACCACTTTACTGAATCCATTATATCACTATCAACCCAACTTTCCAAAAACACCTTCCCATGTATACCAAAACCTTCTAACAACTTAACTCCCTTTTCTTTCTCACCTGTCTCAACCTCCACAATAAAAAATACCTCTTAAAACTAAAACCCACTTCTCTTGCAGCAGATGGCGTACCTGCTCATTTCCTAAAAATGGCTGCAAACTCCCTGTCCTACCCTGTCTCAATCATAATCAACCGCTTCATACAAGAATCCCATATCCCACCATTATGGAAAGTCTCTTACATTATTTCCCTTCATAAAGGTGGGAATTCCTATGGGTTTCTCTAACTATCGCCCCATAGCCATTCTGTCCCCTTTATCAAAAATACTTGAGAAATGCATACATTCACAGGATATGCATTTCCTAGACTCAAACAAGCTTTTTTCCTCTACACAACATGGTTTCCATCCACACCACAGCACAACCTCTGCCCTTCTCTCTTTCACAAACCTGGTTAACCAACGCAGAAATAATAACAAGTTTGTATCCGCTATATTCCTGGACCTCTCTAAGGCATTTGATATGGTTTCCCACTCAATTCTAATAGATACTCTTACCTCTTTATCCTTTGCCCCTAACACTGTTGCATGGTTTGAAAACTATCTAACAGACCAGCAACAGGCTGTACAGTGGCAAGGAGTCCTATCATCTTTACTCCCAACATCAATTGGTGTACCTCAAGGCTCCATATTGGGCCCTCTCCTCTTTTCTATCTTTACTAATAACCTACATACTTCTCCCCTACAGGCCTCACTCATACAGTACGCAGATGACTCCACACTGATCTGCTCTGCCCCAGCTCTTACACCCCTACAACATTTTGCCCAATAATCCTTTAGCTCAGAGGAAAAGTGGATCACACAAATATTCAACTTATACTAAATCCCAACAAAACAAAACTACTTTTATTTACCCCAAACAAATCCAAAGCCACTCCACTCTCCTTCTCTATCCTCTCTAATAATGGTGCTGTCATCTCATCCTCTCTTCACACCAAGCTATTGGGTGTTGAAATAGATAACAACTTACACTTTGATATCCATATCTCCCAAACTATCAAAAAGGTACATAAAAATGGGGTCCCTTTATAGACAAAAACACTTTCTATCAGATCAAATCAGGGTCACCCTAGCACAAACCCACCTTCTCTCAACACTAATGTATGCAGCACCTATTCTCACCTATGTCAGAAAAACTGATCTTGACAAACTTGAGTCATGTTATAACAACATTGCCAAATTTGCTAAGAATTCCCCCTTTAGTACTCACCATTGTATACCTCTCAGGCTACTTTAGTGTCTTGAACTCCAACAGCTATTAACCTATCACCAACTAGTCATAGCCTATAACATCCAACAATATCCTGACAGAACTCCAGCCTTAAAGGAACTAAGTAACTACATACCAAATCGGTCACTCCTCTTTGCCAATAAATCACTCCTCTCCATCTCCCCAGCTAATAACACAGCAGGCAAAGCTCTTTTTTCTCATACTATAGCAAAGAACTGGAATAAACTCCCTCACTCAGTTATTTCCGCATCAAACACAAAACAATTCAAACACTCCCTTACATCTCATCTTATTAGTTCCTGGTTATGTCTATGTGTCACATAATGACAAATAAACTACCTACTTTCTTCCTCCTAAACCAGGAAACATGGAAGTAACAAATGTTATTCTCTTTACATATACTAATGTTTGTAAATTAATGTCTTGTCTGAACATTTGTGAACTACTAACCTATTGTCTATTTGTAAAGTTGTTGAATAATGTGTGATAAGAATTTCTTTGTGCTCTGATCTCTTATGTCACAGATACAAAGTTTCATTGATTGGTTTATATTTAATGTATAAATACCTGTAATCACTGTATTAATCAAGTGGAGCTTTTCTCCCTGGTTCCGCTGAAAATGGACCTCGTCCAGTCGGACCATCCCGGTTAACAAATGTAAAATAAATAAATAAATAAAATAAAATTAATATTATGTGTAAGTGGTTTTGCACAATTGTTAATATAAGTGTTAAACATAATTTGTAATACCTGGTCATGGAATATTTTATAAGCCAATATTAACTCACTCACACACACACACACACACACACACACACACACACACACACACACACACACACACACACATATATATAGATAGATAGATAGATAGCAAATGATTTCAATTTTAAGTATTTATATTTCACGCCATAGTCTGTATTCCTAAGTACAGCGATTTCTTTCATAATTTTTTTTCTGTACTCCTTCCAGTATTTTTAGTTTTCCTTTAGTGTATGCCTGCAATGTGTTATTATATTCAATAATTGGTCTAACATACATCTTAAAGACCATTACTAATATATTTTCTTTTCTTGTAGATCAATTCCTTAACAAATATAAGTATCTGTGTTTATTATCTTAACATGTTTATCAAAGGAAAAGTTGGGGGTTATTATCATACACAAGTCGTTATATTCTATGACTTCATCAAGTTGTATAGTCATCAAATATATATGATATCTAGGAATTCTGTTGGAAAAATATACAATATTACACTTGTACAGACAACATTTTAAACCAGTGTCAGTGGCCCATTTACTTAATGAATGTAAATATTTATATAGATCATCTGTGTCAATTTTATTTTGCATTATAAACTCGCTTTTACAGTCATAGATGTATGTATGTACTCAGAATTTATTGCCTTTTGCGATAGCTGAAAATACTTTATTAAATAACACTGAACCCAAGGCCAATCCATTTTATTCTTCCATATGAACTTTCTCATTCCTCGGCATATTTACCCTGTGACTTCATTGTTTGCCTTATTGTTGAAGTAAGGCTTATTTATTTAATTGTTAAGTTCTTATTGCTGATGAAGATTTTATTATGTATGCATTATATACATATATATATATATATATATATATATATATATATATATATATATATATATGTATTACTACTATTTAATATCTCACAAGTGGGGAAAGACTGTGGCTCCCTATCTGTATATAGCTAGATCTTGTGTGCCTACTACAAAGAAAAATATTAAAGTGTATGATTTCATAGTTGCCTTAATCAAGAGCAACAGGCAACTGGATTGATGGCAGCACTGCTATGCACGACAGAACATTGTGGGAAATTTGAGAATTCTGCCAGTTTCCCCTGAGAAGTGTGTGTGTGTGTGTGTGTGTGTGTGTGTGTGTGTGTGTGTGTGTGTGTGTGTGTGTGTGTGTGTGTGTGTGTGTGTGTGTGTGTAAATAGTGTGGTAATGGTGCCAAAATAATGTTCGCCAACTGTAACACTGCCACGATTCCATCAGGTAACCTGCAATACTCCCATGTTAGTCAGAAGCCGAACAAGAATGAAGAGGAATTGCAGGCTACCTGAAGTAGGAAACATGAAGGGACACAGGACAGTCACATACAACTATGGAAACCTACTGTTCCATTATGGCCTAGGAGCAGAAGTATGGACCACCAACTACATCAACATAATGAGGAAGAATAGCAGAAAGCATTAGCAAGCAGGGACATATAACACCATAAAAAAAAATAAAATAAAAAAATTAACATTGCACACAGGCTAGGCATCCACACAGACACAGTCAGGATGTCTGTGGGAGCAAAATGGTACTGTCCGATGACCGGTATGGGAATGTGGAACAGGTGCACACAAGCAGTGCAAGGGTGCATACAGCAGTGTATGCTGAGGTAAGAAAAACACAGTATGAAGTGGAACACAGCTATATGTGGTAGGACCATGTTCACACCCATAACTTGCTCACAGTAACAACACACTACCCAACCTCGTAGGACAAGAAATGTGGACAAAGCCTAAAAAGGAGGGGTGGATGAAGGAACAAATACAGGGACATATTGTGAATACTACTCCCAAAAATGTAGAAAGGTGATAGAATACCAGGATCTGTGTTAGCATGCATACTCTGAAGTACAGGAGTACTGATATACAAGTAAAGGTTGGTATGTAGTGACTGCAATCCACAGTGACATGTCAGAAACCTGCAAACTATATGAGGAGTGCAAGAACACCAAGTAAGAGATGCCACAATAAAGGTCAGGACTGTAGCAAGCCAAGCAGGACAGTATGTGACCCAAAGGGGTGAAGCCTGCTGCTAACCATAATGAGCATACAAATACCTGAGGTGCACAGATGTGAAACATGTATGTCACAGAGGAACACTGGGCAGGGTGGGCATACTGACAGATGGGAGTGGCACACAGAGCAGTCCATCCATGAGATAGTGCACAATAGTGGGGCAGCAAAGGTAGACAAGAACAGAAGGATGCACACAGGGAGGGAAAGTGGAAGAGTAGAAGAGCAGATAGACTGTCCCAAACAGATGCATAAAGCAATGGCTCCTTTGAACAGCAACATTGATTCCCAATGCACAGTCAACAGCACAGATGGACAGCAGGCAGGGCAGATACATTAGGGCCCTGGGCAAGGACACAGCAGCACTTACATGTCAGCAGACAGTACTGTTATATTCCTGCAGAAGTCTTGACTGCAACTGTGTGGATGCCTAGCCTGTGTGTATTGTCTTATTTTTTTTTTAATGGTGCTATATGTGCCTGCTTGCTACTGCCTCCTGCTATTCTTCAAGAGAGAGGTGGCGAAAGCTAAGGATAAGGCGTATGGAGAGTTGTATGAGAGATTGGACACTAAAGAGGGAGAAAAGGACCTATACCGATTGGCTAAACAGAGGAACAGAGCTGGGAAAGATGTTTAGCAAGTAAGGGTGATAAAGGATAGTGAGGGAAAGGTACTCACAAGAGAGGAGAGTGTGTTGAGTAGATGGAAAGAGTATTTTGAGAGGCTGATGAATGAAGAGAATGTGAGAGAGAGAAGGTTGGATGATGTGGGGATAGTGAATCAGGAAGTGAAACAGATTAGCAAGGAGGAAGTAAGGACAGCTATGAAGAGGATGAAGAATGGAAAGGCTGTTGGCCCAGATGACATACCAATGGAAGCATAGAGGTGCTTAGGAGAAATGGCAGTGGAATTTTTAACTAGATTGCTTAATGAAATTTTGGAAAGTCGGAGAATGCCTGAGGAGTGGAGAAAAAAAGTGTTTTGGTACCTATCTTTAAGAATAAGGGTGATGTGCAGAGCTGCAGTAACTACAGAGGGATAAAATTGATCAGTCACAGCTTGAAGTTATGGGAAAGAGTAGTAGAAGCTAGGTTAAGAAGGGAGGTGATGATTAGTGATCAGCAGTATGGTTTCATGCCAGGAAAGAGCACTACAGATGCAATGTTTGCTCTGAGAGTGTTATTGAAGAAATACAGAGAAGGTCAGAAGGAGTTGCATTGTGTCTTTGTAGACTTGGAGAAAGCATATTACAGGGTGCCTAGAGAAGAGTTGTGGTATTGTATGAGGAAGACGGGAGTGGCAGAGAAGTATGTAAGAGTGGTACAGGATATGTACGAGGGTAGTGTGACAGAGGTGAGGACTGCAGTGGGAGTGACAGATCCTTTTAAGGTGGAGGTGGGATTATATCAAGGATCAGCTCTGAGTCCTTTCTTATTTGCAGTGGTGATGGACAGGTTGACAGATGAGATCAGACAGGAGGCCCCGTGGACTATGATGTTTGCAGATGACATTGTGATCTGTATTGAGATTAGGAATCAGGTTGAGGAGACTCTGGAGAGGTGGAGATATGCTCTAGAGAGCAGAGGAATGAAGGTCAGCAGAGCTAAGACAGAATATATGTGTGTAAATGAGTGGGAGGGTAGAGGAATGGTGAGGATGCAGGGAGTAGAGTTGGTAAAGGTGGATGAGTTTAAGTACTTGGGATCAACAATTCAGAGTAATGGTGAATGTGAAAGAGAGGTGAAGAAGAGAGTACAGGCAGGGTGGAATGGGTGGAGAAGAGTGTCAGGAGTGATTTGTGACAGACGGGTACCAGTAAGAGTGAAAGGGAAGGTCTACTAGAGGGTAGTGAGACCAGCTATGTTATATGGGTTGGAGACAGTGGCACTGACAAAAAGGCAGGGGTCAGAGCTGGATGTGGCAGAGTTAAAGATGTTAAGATTTGCACTCGGTGTGACTAGGATGGATAGGATTAGGAATCAGTATATTAGAGGGTCAGCTCATGTTGGACAGTTTGGAGACAAAGCATGAGAGATGAGATTCTGTTGGTTTGGACATGTGCTGAGGAGGGATGATGGGTATATTGGGAAAAAGATGCTAAGGATGGAGCTGCCAGGTAAGAGGAAAAGAGGAAGGCCTAAGATAAGCTTTATGGATGTGGTGAGAGAGGACATGCAGGCGGTTGGTGTGACAGAGCAAGATGCAGAGGATAGGAAGAAATTGAAAGAGATGATTCGCTGTGGCGACCCCTAACGGGAAAAGCCGAAATATGATGATGATGCTACATGTGCCTGCTTGCTACTGCCTCCTGCTATTCTTCTTTGTTGTGTGGATATAAATGGTTGTCCATGCTTCCACTCCTGGGCCGAAATGCAATGGTTGTATGTGACTATCTTGTGTCCCTTTCCTACTTCAGGCCACCTGCAATTCCTGTTCCACCTTGTTTGGCTTCTGCCTAACACAGCATAATTGCATGTCACTCTTTTTTTATTAAAGTTCAGGATTTGTTTTCCGCAATGGGATCACAGTGGTGTTGTGATTGGCGACCATTTTTGGCACTGTTGCCACAGAATTCTGCATGTGTGTTTGTGGGTGTATGAAAATAACATGTTTGAAAAATAGCTACCATGAGTAAGGAGCACTGGAAGACAATGTGGTTCACAAAAAGAGAGAGAGAGTGGTGAGAAACGGGCTTAGAGTGCTAGGCCAAAGACTCAACTCTATAAGTGACTTGTCTGCAGCCTTGTCTAGCGGTTAATGTTGATAGTTCATACCCAGAATAGCAGTGCATATTCCTTTTATTCTCATAGGACCTGGTTGCATTTTGTGAATTAATTCAGTTTAGTGTGCAGTTTCTTTTTATTATTCTAATCTGCTGGGTTACAGTGGTGCAACTCAAAAGACCATCCCTTTGGTGCCAGTATATGTCTCAAATTCTTTGCTCAAGAACTCAAGCCAATAATAATCGGAGGACATAGGGCCAAAATCAGAAACAAATTTTAATTTTTAAATATCACATTAGTCCAACAAAGGCAAGGCATTTGTCACTGTCCATCATGTAGAAGCAATGAAGGCAATGAAAAAAGAAAGGTAAACAATTATGTAATTCAATGCAGAGGGACCTGGCTTGAACAAAAAATATGTAGATTTAAAATAGAAGATATCATATCTAATAGCAGGAAAGTTTTATAGGGATTCACACAGCAATCTGTTTTAGTACCTATTTTCTTTAACATCTTTATGAGTTACTTTCCAAATAATGATAATGTATGGATCAGCAAGTTTGCTGAGAATACAAAAGTGGGAAATGTTTTCAGCAATATAAGGGATCAGAAAAGACTACAGGGTTACTTGGATAATCTGAAGTAGTGGTCAGGAATGACTGATATGCAATTCTATATAAACAAATTAAAAGTAATTTACTTTGGGGTGAAAAAAAGCTGTTATCCATATGCCATAAACATCAAGTTATTGGAGACATGGGATCATGTTAGAGACTGGATATAGTTATTGATAAAAATGTTTCTTTTGAAAAATAATATGCTTATGACAATTCAGAAATTGTATTCCTCTGTTAGGGACAATCTTCATTGTATATTTAGCAGGAATGAAAGGTTCTAGTGCCCCTGTTTAAAGCTGTAGTAAGACCATTAACTGAGTAGTGTGCCTCAGTTTGCTCTTATAATACTCAACAAATGAAAAGGTTAGAAAGGATGCAACATTTTTTTTTTTACCAGACAGATTATGAGTGCAAGGAAGTTAAATTATAAGAACATCCTGGAGAAAATTTACCTTTACTCTGTAAGATGCAGATTATTAAAGGAAGATCTTAATCTTATCCACAAATGTATGAAAGATAAAGATACTGCTACAGTTATGGAGATAGAGAAAATATATCATAATACTGGCACTAGAAACAACAATAGCTTTATAGTGTTGCCTCCATTTGTATCTTTATTAGGAAGCAAATTTTTCCATAGCCAGGCAGAAATGATTTGGAATAAAATTCCTCTAGAAATTAGGAAGGCAGGCTTACTTGACATACTCAAGGTCACATTGGATGGCTAGGTGGGTAAGAGTATTTTATCCTGCTTTGAAGGATGGTAAACTCATAGAAGACCTTGTTAATTCTTAGTTTGTAAATGCATACATTGAACACTGAACACTGAACTCCACATTTTAGGTGATCATACCTAGTTAGAATATCAGACCTCACATGTTTCCCATTCAGTGGTTCATGATGGAAATAATCTAATCAAATGTTGTTGTTCTTCTTTTGGCTTTTCTCAGTTAGGGGTCACCACAGCAGAACTCCGGTCCACTAATGATTGGCAGTGCTGTGGTGCCAGCTCGACGCCCAACCTTCAACGAAGGCACGCCCATTCTATGCATGTCTTTCAAACACCACTCGACTGCGGGGAGGACATGCAAAATGAACCCTCTAAAATCTGAGACGATTTCTTGCTAAGCTGAATATATGTCACCAACAGTTTAGGCAGTCTGATATTAAGCAAGCAAGAAAATCTATAACCTCTTCCAGCAATTCACTCTAACACTTAGAGTATACGGGAAGGATTTTGCCAACTCTCCAGAATTCTGACTCACATCTTGCCCACATCTACAACAAATGGCCATACCTCTGACACTTCTTCATAACCTTATTCAGAGTATAGTGAAGAAAACTAGAAGTAATGGCTGCAACTAAATAGTCGGCGAGGAGGTGGTGATAAAGTTATTTTCATGTTAATTCTTTGTTGTACAAAAAAAAGACAATGGGTCGGTATCTTGCAATTGCTTAAAACAATGCCTCAGTTGCTACACATATATCTGACATAAGTCAATAAAGCCCTGATAAGGGCTATCCAGTTGCAAGTCCTATTAACCATCTTAAGATAGCACATATAATCCCTGAGTATCATCCTTAGATAACACTCTTGTTAGAAGATTATTTACACTGTTAGTCACTATAATGAGAGCCATCCCATCCATACCAGCATTTACACCACTAACTGTGAGTAGCATCCTATGTGTCCTCAAGACACCCAGCTGTATAGTTATCTATTGGTCCCACAATATTTCAGTATTTCCACCACTAGCCAGAGTGGCACTTGGAAAAAACATATACAGCTCAATATGTTGAATATAACAAGACTATTAAATACTCAAATTGAGGCCACTCCACTATCAATGATGCTACCCTATGACTGCCATATCTAATAAACAATAAATGAAGGGCTAGGTGCCTTGAAAATATGTCTGATGGGGATTGCTGTTATCAACAATGAATATGAGCTGTAAAGTTATTACTTTATGTTCAAAAGAGCTGCATGTATGGACTGAAAACTGCATAACTATGCATGACATGATTGTTTCAGCTGCACTAATTTGATAATGCATAACTGACTTGGTGGGAGGTTGCCATAATAGTTAAGGTGTTTACCTTACAGATGCAAGGTGCAGGGTTTGATTCTCACATGGGGTAATTGGCCAGGATTAAAAAGACCCACAAGGGCAGTTAGCTTAGTACTAACCTATGAAATGTGGCTATGTCTGGGAAGTCATAGCATGTTTGCAACAAGAAGCCTGCACTTGGCTAGGATGAGGATTCATTATCATTTCACAGACTACATAGTAATGGAATTTGATAAGCTTAATTTATTTTGTATATGCACAAAACATGTCTATAGCTCTTCATAATTCGGTAATGAATAAGACCTTTTTCCGTATTTGTTGCTATATAAAGACAAATATGTTATGCACTAAAAATATTAAAATATATTGATAGAAATGCATGATATTAATCAGAATACATCCACCAGGATACATTATAGAACAAATACCAATGCCTCAGTTTACATGACTAAGCAGAATGTCAATAAAGGCACAAATGAGGTTTGGGAACAAACCACTTTCTCCAGGGACATCTTCAAGTGAGGGTCAGGTAGGAATAGTAATAGCAGTTATGATAGTAGTGGAAGAATGTAGTATGGTGGGGATGGAAGGGTTAAATTGGGAAAGTTGGAGGGTTCAGAGGAAATAAGGTAAGTGAAATAGGGGCTTTATTGGTTTTGTGTGAGTGTAACTGGGTAAGGGATCAGATTTTGCTGTGAACTTGCTGTTGTAGTAAGTGCTATGTCCGTGACGAACAGTAGATACATTGGAGACCAGTTAGGCCTCAAAGTAATAGAGGCCTGTATGGTGATAGTGGATGAGTTTTTTTTTTTTTTGGTTTGCAAGGATTGTATATTGGTTGTGTATGCGGGAATTATGATTGTCTCTGCTTTAGTTTGCTGTTATAGTTTATTTGAATGTTTATGTTAAATGTATAATGCTCTGATTCAGTTTGTCTGTTTGGTGCTTGGTGTTTTCTGCTTGGTATTGGTTTTGGCGCTTAAGCAAGGATTATATATTAGTTGCATCAAGGGCATTACAGTTTTCTCTGTTGTAGTTCGCTGTTATGGTTATGTTAATATTCTGGTTTGGTTCATTCTTGGGTTTATTAGTGTTCCTTAAAGGCAGTTATATGCTCCTCTCTAGGACAGTTCCCCTTCAGCTTTAGGTTTGCTCATTCGTTTTTTGTTGGTTTTTTTCTCTTTCTTTGACTATGAAGTCAGTTGGCACAGGTGCTCTTATTTTCCCTCACTGTTTTTATTTTTTTCAAAGTTGCTGTTGCTGTTTGTTCTTTTCCTGTTTGTGGTACTTGCCACAGATGCTTATTCTTATTTAAGGGCCGTACAGCTTGTTTTTGTGGTGGTGAAGCACAGACACTCATTATGGTTTGTTCTTTGTTGTTAAAGTGTGCTTGCTGGTCACAAGACGCCACATGTAATGATTGTTTTGTCACACAGGTGTATTGCAAGGTTAATGAACATGTGGGGTGGTGAGTACAGTGGCTCTCTTCCCCCAAGACAAAAGGAGGGCATTTGGAGCTGTTTGAGAGTCAACAATGTAAGAGCAGGTCTATATCAGTTCCACGAAAATTCATTTCAGCGAATACCAAAAGAGTGACACGTATTAATTGAACCACGAATAGACTGAATGCACTAAACTGCGAAATTTAAAACATCGAACGGTCATAGTCAGCCAACCCCACCACCCGCTACATACTACCTACCCAAACAAAATAAATAAACCACATACATACACTAACCAAACCCTACTCCTAACCCTAAAGTAAAGCACCAAAACCCAACTTCTAACCCTACACTAAACCCCAAATGCACAACTATCTATGCACTATCCTTAACCCCTCCCTAACCCTAAGGTCCATAACTACCGCACACTTCCCCTATGGAGATATACCCTAACAAAGTAAATAATATGCATAAATACATTTAACAAAAGCCTACTTCTAACACTACACTAAATCTTTCATACATTACCTATCTATACACTTACCTTAACCTGCACCCTACCCTAAGGTCCATACCTATCGCACACTTAACTTATGGAGCTATACCACAGACGGGCCAACTAAAACACTTTGACATTTCGGATTTCACTGTTTTGGACATTCAGCATTTACGTAGTTCATGCAATACATTTTGATAATTTTGTATTCGTGGAAACGGCATTTCGATTGTCTGATAGGGAGCCGGTAAGGGCGTATGGCTCAGCTTAGAAGCAACAGTAACTCGATGAACTCTCCAGCTTAATGTACAACTTGCTTCATTTTGCATGACCGTCTGAGCTGCTGTTTTCAAAGGTAGTAGGCATATATTATAGCTTTTGATTGACTCGAGGACAAATCCTGAAAGAATCAGGAACAATTTAAAAGATTAGTATTCTTGACTTGACATTGGTAGAGTAAGTGCATCTGAATTAACATGCTTTTTTAAGTAAAAGTTAGTTTGTACTTCTTATTATTGTAATTATTTATTAAGTGTAATCTACCAATTTTCTACCAAAATTCAGGGACATCCCTGAAAATCAGTGAGCAATTGAGTGGAATGACAGGCATGAAAACCTATTGTGGGGAATGGGGAGAGGGATCCGTTTTCAGGGCACCTGAGAGTATGGTTGACATCTGTTTCTCAAGAAGAGTCACTAGGACAAAACACAGGATTTAACAACAGAAACTAGAAGTCTTTTTGCTACTTGAAAGTTGACAGGATGCTTCCAGTGCGTGTTCATAACTTTCAGCTTGAGTCTTCTTACTAGGATATTGCCTTAAATTGACGTTAGAAATGCAGGGGATGGTAATCGGTACATATTTTGCTGTGGAGCTTTGGGGCCTGAGTTATGTATTGTGGATTATTGATCTTTAAATCATTTATTTTAAAAATGCTAATTTTGTATGTTAATTAGTGCTGTTAATCTAAACATGAGGAAGTCTACATACATCAGGTTACGTAATGATGTCAGGGAATGGAAGGGAAGGGAAAATTGAGGGATACATAAAGAAGGGAAGTGAAAGGTGGGAGATTGAGGTAAACACTGAGTGGGGAGAGTGCAGAGATGCTAGGTAGGTTTGATTTCTGTGTCATGGGGTGGATAGTATTAGAAATAGGAAGCCCAGTCATTCTAGTAACCCTCTAAGTTTAAAAAAGCAATACTTGGAAACTCTGTCCCTATTTTGGGCATTTGTCCCCATTTTGCCAGGCTTTGTACAGAATTTCTGGTTGTAAGTTGTAGTTTAAATAATGTAAGGTTTGACTGTCTCAGCCCTCATGTTAAAACATTCACCACAGGCATATCTGGGTGAAACAAAAGGGGAAAAAAAAGAAACAGAAACAACAAAAGAAAGGAAATGAAATAAATATTTAATGTGGTGCAGGGCTTAGGAAGTAGATAATGGCCAGCAAATGTGGACATATATAATTATATATATATATATATATATATATATATATATATATATATATATTTTTTTTTTTTTTTTTTTTTTTTGTCTTTTCTTTTTCTGATGCAGAAGTGCAGAGTTTGTATAAGCTGGTGGCCCAAAGGAACTAGACTTGACAGGTGATGGATGCTGCCAGTGGTGGATGTTTTGGCCACTGGAGTGGTGAGCAAGGAGATTACAGCCAATGATACCCTGTTAGGTACTCATTTAGGCATGTCAGAGTTGGAGCAGTTTGGGAGTAGTGTGGGAACATGTGAAGATGAGGTACATCAGGGGCAGGGTGAAGCAGGTGTTTAGGTTTGATTATGGGGAGTTGGGGTTGTCCATAGGTAGGGTGTAGTCACAACAGCATGAAGTTGGGTTGGACTTTGTGATCCAGCTGGGTGATTGGTTAGCTAAGTAGACCCGGGATGGGGGGGGGGTCTATTGACCCCCCCCCTCACCTACCACTTTTTGTTAAAGGAAGCATCTGGAATGGGTAGAATGTTAATATTTTTAATTAATTGATGTGGATGGGGTTCAAAATCTGATGGAATCAGAAACAGCAAACAGTAAAGACTTTGGCAGCTTTATCGGCCTTGGGAGAGAGGAGGATAGGTAGAATGTAGCCAAGAACATGGGACAACTGGGTGTTAAGTTTCATTTATTACATGGTGGTTTAATTGGAGAAGGCTACTGCCTTGGCCTTACCATTCTTGGCTTATTTTCTCAAGATCTGTGAGGCACAGCTTCTGTGGGTGGGGAATGCCTGGTTGTGGTGCAGTCATAGGTTTTGAAAGTGGAAGGTAGTGGATCAGTCACTGCATTGGGATTTGAGACATCTTCACATTTGCCTAACCACAACAGTAGACAGCCTTAGAGCTGTTAGCAAGGGGTTAAATTAAGGGTTTGGGACAGGGATATGCTGAGCTTTAATGTGGGTGTTGCTCCTTGGTGCCGTGTAGGTTTTTGCACATCTGTTCGAAGTTTGCGGTTATGCATTCAGCTGGACAGGGGCAGACAAGAAGGCACGTTGGTTAATTTGAGTACACAGCAGCCTGAAGTGGGTGGGTTACCTTTGTCATTTCCTAGATTTCAGTGTAGTTGGGATGGGAGTGTTTGGTGGGGAGAAGCAGGGTGTCCTTTCATGGGTCAAAGGGAAGACTGGAGGATGCATTTTCTCATTAACGTACAGGCACTGAGTCAGCTGCTCATGCAATTTTCTGATAGCAGTTGCGGTCGAATTAATAGATGGGTTTTCTTTTTTTATAAACTTTTTTTATTGAATTTTAAATATGAAAAACATTGATAGCATTTCAATTAAGAGGGAAATATTTGACATAAATAAAGTATTAAACCATTGAAAACACTGCAATAACTATTTACAAGGGTATCTACTAAATAAAAATTGTTCTAAACAATATAGCAATTGTCGGTTGTCTTGAAAATATTAATCATTGTTTGTTTAATAGTTCTATTAAAGTTTTCCAAGCTTTATATGAAGAAGTGATTCTTGCAGATCTTGATTTAATGGTAATAGGTTCCAGATGACAGACTTCAGTTGCAACGTTCAAAAATTCTTTGAAGGAGGGAGTAGATTCATTCTTCCAGTTTCTTGTTATTGCTTTCCTTGCAGTTGTTAGCATGTTCCAAAGGCTTGGATATTTCAATCTTATAACATGCTCAGGGTCTGGAGAATTAAAAAGAACTAGTGATCTGGTTAAAACAAATTTATCAGAAAATAAAGCCTGTAGAAAGGCATTAATCTCTTCCAAAATGGCTTAAGTGTAACACATTCCAAAAAAAAAAAAGTGCTCTAAGTCAGCTTTAATGTCTAGTTTACATCTCCAGCAAACCATTTTACTTTTGGATATTAATTCTATTCTATGTAGAAACTTGCATGATAATAATTTCCATCTGAGTGAACAAGTGGCTTGTTAGAATGAAGAGAAATTTTGTTTTTTTATCCTCATCATTGGGGATTTTTATTTATGAGTTTAAAGTCATCCCAATAACTGTCTTTGTTGTATTCTAATTCTTTTTTGACTACTTCATAAATTTTAGATAAAAGGCCTTTTCTAGATGTTTTCTGCTGTACTATAATAGATTCATTCAGTTAAGTTGGGAACAGAGTTTCTCATTGATGGTTGCATAAATTAAATTTTGAGTTCAACAAATTGCCAACAATTTTGTACATGTAATATTAAGTCATCACCCAAATCAAATTTGTTTATTATGTGCTGAGCATAATATAAGTTTCCTTTATTCATTAATTGAAACCAGTATATTAGATTATTTTCCTTGAAGGTAGTCATTACAGGTGAATTTATAATGGAAATGTTATTTTGAGTATAGGCTATGGGGAAAATAAGAAAAAAAAAACATTCTTTATACATAGGGTGTCTATGTATAATATTTCTCAAAGTATTCAAAATAATATAACTAGAATTAACTGGCCGATTAAGATTATTTATAAAATAGTAATTTCATAGCCAGACCAAAGAGTTATTTGAAATTAAAAAATAATTAAAATATTTAGAAGAGCTAGACTGAATCCAAATATTTTCTTGGAGATCCTTCCAATTAGCATCATAATAACTATTTAGCAAAAAGGCTATTGTTTTGATAATAGATGATAAGGAATATAATTCTCTGTCAGGTAACCCAATACCACCAAGAGACCAATCTCTTATATGATGACTTCTGGACCTATTAGGGTACCCACAAAAAGTTTAACATGAAGGAATTCAACTTTTTTATAAAGTGTTTAGAAGGGGGTAAAGATAATGATTGTGCAATGTATAGAATTTTTGGCAGAATAATTATTTTAATTATTCTCTCATCCAAAGTAAAAATATTTATTCCACTTATTTATGAGATACATTATAGATGTTAAACTAGTAGTATAACTGATGGTTATTATTTTATTAATATTTCCAGCAATAATTATTCCCAAATAGTTTATCTTTTTTTCTTGAACAATGTATTTATCAAGTCTTTTTTCTAGATCATTAATCTTATAATTGATGGGTAAAATGTTTGTTTTATTTTCATTAAACAACAGTCCAGAATTATTCTGAAAGATTTCCATTAAGGTAAAGAGATTTAAAAGCAAATTATTACATTAATTTAGTATCAGTAAGATATCATCTGCAAATAATTGAATTTTAAAAGTTAGATTCTTATTTAGATGGATACCTTTAATGTCTGGATGTGCTCTTATCAAATTAGTAAATGGTTCCATAACTTGGATAAACAATAGAGGTGAAAGTGGACATCCTTGCTTCGTTACTTTGAGAATCTTGATTGAATCTGAGGTGAATGAAGCTATTTAATATACACATAAGAATTGACATAAAGAAGTTTAATAAGCTGTATAAAGCTATTTGAGAAGCTGCTTTCTTCTAACACCAGTGAAAGATAGTTCCAATTGACCAAATCAAAAGCACTAGTAATATCTAGGCTTAGTATACTTAACTTTTCATTTCTTCTATTCACATAACCAATTAATGTTAGTATTCCTTTAATATTGTCATAGGTATTCCTATTTAAGATAAAAACAGTTTGATCATTATCAATCAGGGATGGAAGACATTTTTTTTAATCTATTGGAATGAATGGACATAAGTTCACAAAGAATGGAAACTGCGCACCAGCAATAAAAAACACACTTTATTCGAATCTTCAGTAAATAATCCACAAATAAATCCACAGATAAATGCTTTAGCAAGACAATGCGTTTTCGTCCACTTCAATAGTAAGACTTCATCAGACAATTAAATCAAGTTCCATTACTCTTTATACAATTAAGTTAAAATCAGAAATAACCAGTAGAATCATTTGCATTCTAACTGAACCAATAAAAACAGTAAGGCTCATTAAGTAGAGGAATTCTGTATGTAATTGATTGTGTTATAAAATCCTGTTAAAACATCTTTCAAACTTTAAAACTTTTAAAACAATTGGTCATATTTTCCTTAATAAATAATTTAGTATTTGATTCCAAGTAAATTATAGTCTATATTTAATAAAGAAACAGATTTATAAGAAGAACATTTTATGTTTTTTGTCTGGTTTTAAGATTGGAGAAATAAGGGTGTATTACCAAGAAGGGGGAACACTTTCTAAGTTTTTAACTGCCTTAAAAGCTTTGATTAATGTATCCAAAGCTTCTTTTGGCATTACCTTATAAAGTTCAGAAATTATGCCATCATTCCAGGGAGCCTTGTTGGGTTTTATTTATTTTTTTTATTTGAGCATTTAACTCAGAATTTAAGGAAGGCCTATCGATAAGATTAATTTGGTCTTCAGTTAATTTTTTCTTAGTATATTTCTTTATGATTTTTTAAAATTTTCTCTTCAGAATCTAATAAAGAGATATTGGTATTAATTGCATCAAAGTGATCCCTAATTTCTTTCAAAATGTCCTCTAGTTCAGTGACTTTCTTTTTTTTTGGGGGGGGGTGAATATTTCATTAATATGGTAAAATTTTTGATGTAAGATCTAATATATGCATATATTTGGGGTTAACTAAAAAATTAATTATTTTAATCCTTTCCAGAGGGATCATTCTTTTATGATTTAGGATTTCTAAATACTTGCTAATTAGTTTATTTATATCTTCTATCATATTTGTATTAGTTTTTTGATTATCTAATTTTAATTTATCTATATTTTTCTTGTAATTCAATCAAGTCCTTGTCCCACTGCTTTCTCTAAAGAGTACCAAGATATAATTCTACCACACAAATATGCTTTTAAAGCATCCCATAAATATATGTCAGATATATCCTCTGTAGAGCTGATAATTATCAAACGTTTTATTTATTTTAGAAAGTATTCCTTGAATTCTTTCAAGTTAGTTATATAGGCCTGTATGTATTTAATGGGAATGTTATTATTGTATTTTAAAGTTAAATCAAAGGTAATAGCATTATGGTCGGAAAGTGGGCAAGATATAACCTTAACTTTATTCAAATTATTTAGTAGATGAGTTGAGATATAGACTCTATTAATTCTGGTTTGGGTTCCATGTCTTTGTGAGTAATGAGTAAATAAAAAGGGTCTATATTACGTTATCGAAAACCTGCAACATCAAACACCACAACACTGACACACATAGCCCGAACTGCAAATGCGTCAAACCCCCTAAACCGCGAATTTTCAAATCTCAAAATGTCATAGTCGGCCAACACCACCTCACGCTACATACTACATACCCAAACATAATAAGGAAAACACATACATACACAAACCAAACCTTACGTCTAACCCTACACTAAACCTTACATACATTACTATCTATGCACTTACCTTAACCCGCACCCTAACCCTATGGTCCGTAACTGTCCCACACTTACCCTACAGACATATACCCAAACAAAACAAATAATCCACACACATACAGTTAACAAAACCCTACTTCTAACCCTACACTAAACCTTACAAACATTACCTATCTATGCACTTATCTTAGCCCACACCCTAACCCTAAGGTCCGTAACTATCGCACACATAACTTACGGAGCTATACCGCAGACGGGCCAACCATCACACTTTGACATTTTGTGTTTCGCGTTTTTTTTACTTTCACCATTACCGTAGTTCACGCTTTACGCGTCAGTTTTCTGGTGTTCTATGTTACCGGTATTCGATAACGTAATATAGACCCGAAAAAGTGAATCTGAATCTGAAAATTCATGTTTATCCTTAATATGTATTAAATCTGTACATTTTATTAGTTCCTTAGCAGGTGCCAATATTATTCTTTTTCTAGTAGTATTAGTATCCTCATCTTTTAAAATACAGTTAAAATCCCCTGTTAATACTATACTATCTCTCATGACATGAGCAATTTGGTCTAGATCCTGTTTAACAGTTCTAATTCCTATTCTAGGAAATCAATGAAGATTAATTAAAGTTTAAAGTTTTCTATTAATTTCCAGTGTTATTTATATTATAGTAAGTACTTTGAAAAAATAACACAGCTAACTGACAAGAAAGAATGGAGCAGAAATAGGCAATTAATCATATAAAGTAAACTGATCTACTCACATAAATTACAACTGTCATGAAACTTTGGTTGATTGGGATTGTATAAAATAAGTTTAAAATAGCTAAATGTAAACCTTGCCTGCTGCAAATATGGTTTCTTATTGATTTAAGACAATCATATATACAGCTCATAAACAGTTGCCTAGAGGTTTCACTTACAAAGTAGTACATTTGTTGCAGTGCTTCTGTCTATTAAGATTTTCCATCTATTAAAGAATGAATTATGCCACAATACTTTGGTAGATGTTTCTGAACATAATTTTGACTATTATTTGAATCACAAAGTTAGACTTACCATAGATTTATAGGTGTGTACTAGACTAATGGCCCTGGAGCCATTACAAGCCTAGCCCATAGGATTACCCTGGCATCGGGCCACCCGACCTTAGTTCCCAGTGCCTCAGTCGAGTGATCCCCAGGGTGAATTTTCTATTTCCCATCCAGTTATCAAGATTTCTCTTGAAGAGGGCCAGTGAGGTGCTCTGCTTGACATGTATGGGAAGTCTATTCCATAGCATGGGAGTCTCTGTGTTGTGAATCTGCCCCTCCAGCATGTGATAATGAGTTTGAGGTCTTTGGAGTGTGTGGTGTGGAGGGATTGGGATTTTTTAGATGTAGCATTTCTAACAGAGCTGGGTCAGACATGGCTTTGTAAGTCAAGCACAGATGGCCTCTAAGTAGACAATATGAGACAGAGAACAGTTGGAGTTTTTTGGGTCTGTCCATATAGGACAAGTGTTTACGGCCTAGGATCCCCTTTGTGAGGTACTTTTTGGCCTCTCCAGTTGTTTCAGGTGTCTGGTGAGGTGCATGCCAAATGGGGTATTGTACTCAATGATTGGCCTAATGAGGGTAGAGCAGAGGGAGACAATGACCTCTTTCTTCCTGGATGCAAAACCCTTAGTAATGAGATGTGCAACATAGAAGGACTTTCTGACCACAGTAGCAATGTGGTGGTCAAAAGAGAGGCTGCTGTCAACCTTTGTTCCCAGACCTCTTATAACTCCTTCTGTGTTCAGTCGACTACCATTGATGTGGTAATTCATGGTAACTGGGTTTTTCCCAAAGGGGATGATGAGACATTTTTTGGCATTGAGCTTAAGGCCATGGTTCTGACACCAGTTGTTGGTCTCAGTGAGGCCTTTCTGTAGGATGTCAACATCGCTTGGAGTGTTAGTAATAGCTCCCAACTTGCAATTGTCTACAAACTTTGTCAGCCAGAGAACCTTCATGTTGGCCTGGACTTCCAGGTAATGTACCACAAGATGAGTGGTTTCTGGCCCAGAAATTGTAGTTTATTCTCTGTTTGGGCAGTTCTTCCATCCTTTTCAACTTTCTGGTTTAAAAGACTGCATTTGTGCTTTTCCCACCTTACCTGTAACTAGTCTAGTCCAGATACAGATTTATTGTATCCAGGACTGTATGTAAGCTTCTGAGGACTGTATGTAAGCTTCTGAGCCCACCAAGCCTTTCTGTGTTTGAGGGAATTCTTCTAGTTTATCAGTGAGAGCAGAGCACCTCACTGGCCCCCTTCAAGAGAAATCTTGATGAGTGGAAGGGAAATAGAAAATTCACCCTGGGGATCACTTCTGTAGCTCTACTCAACAGAGGCACTAGGAACTAAGGTTGGGTTGCACAATGCCAGGGTTATCCTATGGGCTAGGCTTTTAAAGGCTCCAGGGCCATTAGTCTAGTACACACCTATGAACCAGTTTGGGAGGAAGTGTGGCTGTGGTTTGGCATGGTAATTGGGGTTGAGTTTTACTTTGATAAGGCTATGCTGATAGGATGCTCTGTAGCCTGTGCTACTTTGAGAGGTTTGCCACTGCTCTCCATTGGTTTTGGTAGCAGTGGGTGGGCAGCTGAAAGGTGGTACATTACCTGGATGACTTCTTAACTTCTTAAGAGCAGTTGAAGGATGTGATAGAGCATTGGAATTTATGTGTCTATTTTTGGGGAGGTGTGAGGAACTGGGTGTTCCATTGGCTAGACAGAAGTTAGAAGGCCCATGCGAGGTATTGATTTGCTGGGATTGCTAATAGATGCAGGCTATGGTTTGTTTTGTTTACCATCTGTGAAGGTAACACGATTGAAAGAAAAGATTCGGATGGTGAACTAGAAGGACAAGATGCAGATTAAGGATGTCATGGAGCTCTTCCGGCTCCTGAATTTGGCATGTTGGGTAGTTCACCTAGGTCATTTCTTTTGTGGGTTTGTGGTCTTTTTGTTAAATGGGGGGTTAAGCAAACATCACTGGATGAGGGTTAATACGTTGGAATGTGCTGATTTAGCATTGAGGTTGTTTTTTTTTTTTTTTGGAGAAGTTTCATGGTATGGTTTTTGGCATGCAGATTGGGGCTGTTCAAGAGGATTTGCAATTGTTCACAGATGTGGCAGGAAGTATTGGGACAGGGACATATTTTGGGGGGAATGGTCTGTAGCTCCCTGGCTGGCAATATAGAAGGAAAATTGGAGGAGGAATATTGCTTGTTTGGAGTTTGTGCCAATTTGGCTGGCATCAAAGGTCTAGCAGGAGATGCTGTGAGACAAAAGGGTTCATTTACATGTGAGCAATCTGGCAGTGGTACGAGCCAATGATGTGCTGGACAAGGTATGTTAGGTTGGCCTGGAATAATCAGATGCTTGGTATAGGAATTCTGAGCAGCTTTTAAAAAGAAGGCATGTGGTAAGGCATTGACAGAGTTTGGTACATTTGTGCTGCAGTTTTCTAAGGAGGAAGGAAGGAATTTGGTCAGAAGGATTGTGGTTGAAATATGTGGTTCAGGCTTGGGAACAAGGTAAGGCAATTCACTCAGTCAAGGTGGACTTAGCAGTGATTAGCATGGTTGCACAGGTGGCAGGGTTAAGTGACTTTACTAACTCTTAGACTGTGGTTCATATGTTGAAGGGTTGGGGTAGAGCTGATTATGTGAAGACTGACAGACAATGACCATTGACAACACAGGTTTTGAAGGTTTTGTTATGGGGATCAGCGTTGGTAAATGGAGATTCACTGGACTATACTTTAAGGGTGACATTCACTTTATGGATGTATTATGGAGCTTTTAAGGTGTCAGAGTTGTTTTGGCCATTAGTTTGGCAGGATGTTTCAGTGTTTTTTGCTTCCATGCATATTTGGTTGTGTAGATCTAAAACACATCAGTTGAGGGAGGGCAGGAAGATAGAATTGGGAAAGGACAGGAATGATTGGTTGTGTCAGGTGGGTTGGGGTAAGAGGTTGCTGTGCTCTCATGTTGGGAATCCTCAGAAAGTCATTTTGCTCAGTAGGGGTCAGGGTGATGATGTGTAATCAGTTTATGCATATGAAGAGGAGAGCTTTTCAGTGTTGGTTTTCCTGGAGAGAGATTGACCATTCATTATTTGCACATTGGAAGGGTATCAGATTTAGCAAGAGAAGGCAGATTAATTGAAGTCATTAAGAGGGTGGGTTGATGGCCATCAAATGCTTTCTTGTCTTAGATAATTGGGTAAGGTGAGTGGCTTAGTACTAATTTCATTTTCTATGAAAGGAAATCTCACTCTGGTCATTCTTACATCCATTGGGTGGCAAAAGGGGGCTGCAATAAGGACAGATTGCATGCAACTGGGCTGGCTTTGTTTCAGGTGGCATTTGGGCTACTTAGAACCCTAGTGGTACATTTGGCAGGAACAATTTGGGAATAATTCTGAAGTTACAGTGGATAGTTAAGATAAGTGAGGATCTGTTTATTTTAAAGAGGTTATACCCAAGTATGTGTAATGTGCGGTTGGAGGTACTACCTTGGTTATTTTGGCTTTGGAGAAGGCTCATCGATTTGTTAGATTTATGCTGGTTAGGTAACTGGCTGCTTTGGGTATTTATATACTAGGGCATTGGGATGTCAATGACAGGGATTCATTTTGGTTCAGAGAGGATGGAGTACACCTGAATGATTTTAGTGAGAACTCTTTAATGTACTCTTAGGTTTGTTTTGGAGGATGTGCTGAAGGTTTTGGAGTGAATGAGTGGGGAATAGTCTGGGTTATGCTGGTTAGCAGAGAAGAGGGGCAGGTTTGTCCTTTTTCTGTTCCCAATCTGGTGTTGGATGCTTAATTCAATGAACTGGGGAATGAAAGTGAGTGATGGTACGCTGCTTGATAAGAGAAACTGAGGAGTGGTGAGGACACTGCTTGATTAGTAAAAGTAAGTGAGCAGAATTGAAGACACTGTTTATTTGGCTAGGGTAAGCAAGGATTAAATTACACTAGTAAATGGTTATATGGATGTTCATGCTGTGATCAGTAAATTAAAATATTGTTCAATAAACTTATGTTTATGGAAGTTTAATAAAGGGCATCAAATGTCATTTGGTGTAGTGTGTTTACTGAAGGGGACGAGGACAAATGAGGTTTGGGAATAAATCAATTTGTCCAGAGACATCTTCAGGTGAGGGTCACATCAGAATAGTAATTGGAAGTAAGATGGTAGCAGAAGAAAGTAGTGTGGTGGGGATGGAAGGTTTAAATTAGGAAAGTAGGAAGGTTGGGAGGAAATAAGATAAGTGCAAGGAATGGCTTAACTGATTTTGTGGGAGTATAACTGGGTAAGGGATCAGATTTTGGTGTGAACTTGCTACCCACCATCTGTCCCTCTTTTAGGAAAATTGAGGATTGTGTGAGTATTTTATAGGTTTGGTGTTTAGGTGGAGAAGAGGGGCAGGTTTGTCCCTCTTCTGTCCCCTCTCTGGTGTGGATGTTTAATTCAATGAGTTGGGGAATGAAAGTGAGTAATGGGATGCTGCTTGATAAGTAAAAGTAAGTGAGAAGAGGTAAGAATGCTGCTTATCTGGTTAGGTTGAGTGAGGTTATGCTACCCTAGTAAATGGTTATATGGATGTTCATGCTGTGAGCAATAAACTAAAATGTTGCTCAATAAATTTATGTTTACGGAAGAGTAATAAAGGTCTATAAAATATAATTTGGTGTAGCGTATTTATCGAACACATACATTCATATATTTATTTATATATATATATATATATATATATATATATATATAATATATATATGCATATCTAGCTATATATATATATATATATATATATATATATATATATATATATATATATATATATATATATATATATATATATATATAGATATATATATAGATATAGATATATATAGATATCGATATATATTTATGGGTGTATGTCAAAATTTCTATATATATATATATATATATATATATATATATATATATATATATATATATATATATATTTATATGGATCTACTGTATGTTAGGAATTTCGTTTCACGAACGTAAATTTGACATTAAAGTGCGTTTTAACAAAAACGCACTTTCGTGTAAATATAGTAAAAGAAAAACAACAATTAAACAATGTAATGCAGGGGGGCAAGCCCCCTTCCACCCCCCCTACTTTAATATTCTCACTCCGAGATTGCACTACAGTGGGGAAAAGGGATTGTTCCTTCATCCCCACTGTACCACAATCTCAGTAACAGTCCTCTTAGTTGTACATCAACACTAACTGTTGATGTACAACTAAGATAACATGCAAATGCATGTTTTCATTCATTTTTCGCCTACACTTTTATATTTTTAAAACTTCATTACATGAAAGTGCGTTTTCGATAAAACGCACTTTTGCGTAATTACATTAGCGGATTTATGTTTCGGTGAAATGAAAGTTCGCTAATAAACAGTAGACCCATATATATATATATATATATATATAAAGCTATATCTACATATATTGTTATATGTATGTATATATTTGTATTTATGTATATATATATATATATATATATATATATATATATATATAGTGTGTGTGTGTGTGTGTGTTTGTGTGTGTATGTATGAACACACACGTATATATATATATATATATATATATATATATATATATATGTGTGTGTGTGTGTGTGTGTGTGTGTGTGTGTGTGTGTGTGTGTGTGTGTGTGTGTGTGTGTGTGTGTAGATATATAGATATAGATATATATATATATATATATATATATATATATATATATATATATATATATATGGATCTACTTTATAACATTGACATTTCATAACTTTGAATTTCATAACACTGACACCAAAACATCTAAATAGCAAAACATTGAAAACCCAAAACATTGAAAACTCACAACACTGAAAGTGTGCTTCATAACATTGAAAACTACAATGCATATGTAAATAACATCCTCTCCACCTGTAAAAACACCTAACAAACTTTCTACTACATTTTTCCAGGGGGGCAAGACCCCCTGTACCCCCCACACCCCCATTAAATTAAATATACCAACTCCAAGGTGTTGTTGTAGGAGTAGGGGATCTTGTTTACTTGTGCAGTGTAGTTTTCAATGTTTTGAAGTACACTTTCAAAGTTCTGAGTTTTCAATGTTTTGGGTTTTCAGTGTTTTGAATTTTCAATGTTACGGTCTCAATGTTATGAAATTCAGCGTTATGATATGTCAGTGTTATGAAGTAGACCCATACATATATATATATATATATATATATATATATATATATATATATATGAGATTGTTTCATCAAATATTAAATACTAAGAAGAAGTTTCATATGGGTATACAAATGGAAAAAAAAAAGACTAACTAGATTTGTTGCTGTTATTTTGAATTACTTCTTGTAACTGACTGAAGTGAAAGTAACAAAGTAGGAGTATTGGTCACAGCCTGACACTTTGAGGGGTGCTGGCAGCTTGGTCTACTGCAAAAGCTTTCTTTCATTGAAATGATATTTAAAATATATCCATGTCAATCATGATGTTTAGGCTTTTATTTATTTATTTGTTGCATTTGCTTATTGACTTTGTCCGACTGGTCAGAAAGCTCTGAGGAGAAAAGCTCCAAAACAATTCCAACATTACACAAAGGACATATTAAACAGAAGTATCAATGAATATACAAATGTTATCATTAATTAATTGCATCATGTAATGAGCTATGAAACTTTTTGTGTGGAGAAAAGCACCAGAAAATAAATGATATAAAGAACATCGTAAAAGGAGGTATATAAGTTATTGACAGAGGTATACAATTAATCAGCAAATATATATCATTTAAACAGAATATCATTAATTACTATTTGCATCATGTAAAGACCCATGAAGCATATTTGGAAATGAACTTGATAGAAAAAATGGAGGATTAGTATTAAGAGGTGAGACAGAATGTTTTAGAATAGGTAGAAGGAATAAAGGGGGAGGAAGAGGACAATGTGGAGATTTTGGACCAATAACTGGAAACAAAATGAAAAAGTAAAGGCCGGACATTTATCATCCAGAAGTTGTACATGCACAGAGCCAGGTATCTTTTAGGCTTTCTCTTGTTTGTTCCTTAAAAAGTTGGTATTTACTGTGTTTCTTAGAGAGAGGAATGACGTTCCAAATTCTGGTCAAGAGAGAGGAGAACAAAGAGTCGCCAGCTGAGTTGATAACTTTTGTAACAGTTAATTGTAGTTTGTCAGTGGATCTCAGCTGTCTGCTTATGTTACAAAGTTGGGCAATGTTTTTCAAGCTAGGTTTATTTCTCTGGATAATATATGAGTTTATGGGAGGTGACTTGCTGGGAAAGTCTAAAGTAATGCCTTAGCTCTAACCACTGAATTTTGTAAGCCAAACAATGATGTATCCTATAATGATGAATGTCATCAAATGTCCCACTTTATTGTAAGTCTTTTCCAAGAGTAAGAGTTGAGTGCAGGCAGAGCCAAGATGGCCAACTTTTCAGAGTTACAGTATTTAATCTATTATACTGGAAAACTCTTATTTTTGAGTAAGAATTATAGCTAATTCTTTACATTATTATTTGGTCCACTGATATATTCAATTTTGTGAAGATTTATCAAAATTTTCCAGTCAAACTATCTTGGAGAAGTTTTGGGAAAAGAAAATGTCCAAATACTCACATTCAGACTATTACCTGAAAAATGTCTTGCAACTGGTCATGTCATCCACACAAGACCTTTCTTTGAAAATGGATGGAGTCCAGGAAAATCTAAACATTTTAAGAGAAAACAGTATCAAACAAACTGATATACTGAACGACATGAGTCAACAACAAAGTAAAAATCTGTTGCATAGAAAAAGCACTTTTGAAAGCGGATGGAAGACTAAAAGAAGAAATACAAACATAATGTCTCCTCAAACAAAATACGCAGTTACAAAATAATCTGAGAGATTTCGAGACTAGGAAGAGAAAATGCAATTTGAGAATCTTGGGCCTGATAGAAAAAACTGAATGAGAAAAAATTACTTCCTTTTTTGTCTTTGTGGATTCCCAAGTTCCTTAATCTACAGGAAAGGCTTCCATATGGCACAGAAAAAGCATTTTATTCAGTTGGTAAGCCATATTCTTCTAGTTTTCCCTCTTCATCAAGGTCAGTATTTACAAAATTAATTTCATTTCTTGACAAAGAATGCATTTTAAAAGCAGCTTGGTCAAAGGTACCTTTAAAATATGAACAACATATACCTTTAAAATATGAACAACATATTATAATATTTCACAATGACTGTTCTGCTAAAACAGTGGATAAAAGGCAAAAATGCTAGCCTTTAGTAAAGTTGTTAAAACAAAATAACATCAAAGCTGAAATCATTTTCCCAGCAAAAATAAAAATCTACTGTAGAATGGACCAAGAACTTTTAACAACATTGAAGATGTATCAAACTTCATAAAATAGCAACAATATTGTTTCTCTTACCAAAGAAATGGATTGGGCCCTTACCACTCTGAAGAGATTTCTGAGAAGTCTGAATGGTTAATTGTTAAAATGAAGGAGCAGAAAACCACTAATCACAGGATTCTCTACCAAAAATACCAAGGGACTCTTATATTAAATGACTGAATAGTTGTTTTATATATTTCTGCTTTAATTTATTTAATGTGCTTACTATGAAAGCTTTAAACAACCACAATTCAACATAAATATTTTTCTTCTTTACTGCTTGTAGAATCTCCATCTCAATGTATAATAGATAAGCCAATTTTACAGCTGTATTAGTTATCATTTTACTAAAATTCCCATAGAACTTTATTTTACAACAAAACCTAAGTGTTAGTAACAATCTAGTATAACATAAACGTAAACACTTATTCCTTAAAAAGAAGTGTAAATAATTCTGCAACATCATTCATGTTTCAAGTTGCTTTGTAATATATTCTTCTAATATGGGATAATAGCTGTCACTTTGCTTTGAATTCATTTATAGTAATAATGACTTATACAGGGGGATGGGGTGAGGATAAGAGAGGAAGGAAAGGGAAAGAAAAGAAAGAGAGAGACAGGGAGAAGAAGAAATATTTTTTTCTTCTATTTTCTTCTTTTTTTGGATCATTAATAGAAGATTTTATGAACATTTTAAAATAATATATTAACAACAATTTTGAAAAACGCATCTGTGTAAAAAGCAAATGATCTATTTATAACAGTTGCTTTGTTTTAGCTAAGGGGATGATTTTTAACAGTTCTTGCTTGGATATAGAGGTGTTAGCTATATTGTTTTATGTCATCTTGTGTCTCATCTTTTCCTGTTTGACACTGTAAAAGCTGAGTTCTTATAAAAGGAGGAAAATGGAAAAAAAAATCTATGCTTAGAAAGCTTTGACAACACTGGGAAACCATTGCTTGGGTTGCTGAGTCCGCATTTCTGTGCTTAACATGAGGGAAATACATCTGGGCATACCAACGGCAGCATATCATCTACATGACTGCATTCAAAAGTAAATTTAAAAACTTGCACAAATGATATTTAATTAAGGAAGCAATCGATAAATATTTACATAAGGTATCTCCTTATTTCATGGTTACATAGCACTAGCATTTTCTGCTGAATGATATTATGTCCTTACGTTACATTCAGGAAATAATAATTTGGCAGTTTCTTACAATAGAGCTAGTGTATTATCACAAAAGGGATGCTACCTTTTGTTATTTAACTGACACACACTCAGTTTAAGAAAGTCAAACATTTGCTTTAGTGCTACACCTCAAGAAAGGAACTATATGGACAAATAACACTTGGTGAGCTTATCACTCTGTCCAGGAAAAAATATATGTTTTAAATAAGAAGGACCTTCCTGTTCACAGATGACCTACATAACAGTTAAAAGCTGTAACATTATATTTATTATATTCTGTTGATCTGTCATATAATTTAAATGGCAAATACAGATTATTCTTTGTTAAATAGTTTAAGCAAAATGGTATATGTGGTGAGATGTTAGTACTGCTTAGTCTATTCAGCATACAGATTATCACATTGATTTTCATTAGAAGCCAAAAAATATGGTGATCTAAGTGATCCATTTCTGGGTTAATGTCTTCTAAATAGTGTATTGTTTGATCTGAGAAAGTGTAAACTAACAAACTGATTTATAAAAATGGCTGTGTATAATAATATTATATAGGTTAGAAACTGCTGACTTTCTGGGTATAATTATTATATAAAGAAAAATAAGGAGGAAATGAAAACAAAAATGGAAAGAGATGAAAAAGGGGGAAAGAGAAAGGGGTCAGAGACAAGGGAAGGAAAGAAATGGAAAAGAAAGGAAGAAGAAAAAAAGAAAGGGCATGGAGTAAATTAGGGGAAAGGTAGGAGAGGAAAGTGAGACAGAAGAAAGAAGTAGAGAAAGAAAGAAGGGAGAGAGAGAGAGAAAGGAAGGAGGGTAAAAAATAGCAAATGTAGTGGGGTAATAAATGGAAATAATAAATGACATGGGAAAAGTGAAAGAAAGGAAGAAGAGAGGAAAAAGGAAAGGGAAAGGGAAGAAATAAAGAAAGAAAGAAAGAAAGAAAGGATGGGAAAGGAAAAATTAATCAAACTTCAGTTACTCTGAGGACGTATTTATATGTGAATAGAAGAAGCAGTTAGTGAACTAACAGGAAAAAGAAGAAGGGGAAGGAAAGACAGTAAGAGAGATGAGAAGAAAAAGATGAGTAAAGAAGGGAATGGGAAAGAAGAAAATTAAGGAAAAGGGGAATGGGATGATGAAAGAAAAAAAGAAAAGAGAAGGGATGTTATATAAATAATATGGAAAGCAAAGGGGGAAAGACTAGGTAATAGACTGAAAGCAAAGAAGGAGAAGAAAATTAACTGCACTGGGGAGAACTATTAACAAATACTATACATTTTTTCAGATATCTGATCATTCTCTAACTATGTTTAATTATTTATTTAAAAGGGGGAAGTTAAGCAGCCTATTAATTTTTAGCTAGCCACCCAGTGGTGTGAACCTTGGGTATAAATGATTGTCACTGTTGAAGTGACAGAAATGTGAAAAAGGGGGTTGTGGATATATATATATATATATATATATATATATATATATATCTATATATATATATATATATATATATATGTATATGTATATATATATATATATATATATATATATATATATATATATATATATATATATATATATATCGTATATGGTTTACGATCATAATCTCGAAATTTAAAATAAAAAGTGTACTTATTAGCAAAGTGTTTTGCTGAAAGTACACATTACTAAACATCCCTAATGTCGTAAAATAGCTGTTAATGCCGAAAATGTTGATCACGACATTTTCAACACTTAACAGCAATCCCACCCTTCCCGTAACTCCCTAACTAACTAACCTAACATCCCATTTATGCAGGTGGGCAAGCCCCCCTGCACCCCCCACACCCCCCTAACTTAATATTCCAACTCCCAGATTCCACTACAGTGAGGAAAGGGATGTATTTCCCTAACAGCACTGTACTGCGATCCCTTTACATGAGCAAACGTTATATTTGCGAATGCACAGTCCATTCACAATTATACCATTCGCTCACATAAACTGCTGAAATATGAAGAATTCGAACATCTTTTGTTCGAATACTTCATAGCTGCGCAATTGCACAGCAACATTTCAATAGGAAACCTATGTGTGTATAGATATATATATATGTATATATATATATATATATATATATATATATATATATATATATATATATGGTTTACTATCAAAATTTTGAACCATACTCCGTCGACTGTACTATTGTCAAGCACGAAAGTTCGAAAACGGTAATATCGATGTCAAAAAAACAATCTAGGAATGGGTTTTAACATGGGTCGAGGTAGGGGAGATGTTTGTAGTTCGGAATAATACTGAACACCTACCTCGACCCATGTTAAAACCCATTCCTAGATTCTTTTTTGACATCGATATTGCCATTTTTGAACTTCTCTGTTCGACGATAGTACAGTCGGAGTACGGTTCAAAATTTTGATAGTAAACATATATATATATATATATATATATATATATATATATATATATATATATATCATGTTTACTAAATAATAAATATGTTCTCCAGATGAAAATTTTTATTTCTGTGGAGCTGTTGTACCATTTATTGAAAGAAATTTTAGTGATATTGGATTTAGGGGATAAGTCTAAGGGGTCTCTACTTCTAAGTTCAGAATTTTTATAAAATTCTATGGATGTAGCTGTAATTAATTATTTTATTCATTTGTTTATGTTCATTACAAACTTTGTAGTATGCCTTTTTATTTCCCTTGTACCAACAGACTCTTCCTAGTGATAAAAGATCATTTTATTTAATAACTTACATTGTTACAAATATAAAATTACCAATACCTTAATTCATTTTAACTTCTTGTATGGATTTAGTTTTAACTTATTTACAGTTAGTGGTTTAAACAATTTCATGAAAGTGTGATATATATTAAAATATCTTAATATCAGCAAATCGCAAGTAGCATTTTTTTCAAGAAAGTCACTTGAAATATTTAGACACATTCATTTGGAATACAAATCACTACTCATTACTGGCAGAATTGAAATTTAAAATTAAAAGAAGAGGTGTCATAATTCTACAGAAAAATAACATCATAATGCCCCAGATCATTTATAAATTTGAAAACCAGGAGGTTCTATTATCACTGGTAGTTATAAAAATATAACAACAGAATCTGGACTCGGCTGACTTATACTGGTTTACATAGATGGGTATTAAACTAACTAAGAAACATAAGAATATTATTCTGAGAAACACAAAAAGTAGTCTGATCATAGGAGGTGATTTCAATACTAAGGAGCTCTGAAACTATTACTTCTAGAAACTTAAGACAGTTCCCATTAGCTAAGGCCCTCAATAATTGGATTGAACAACTTAATTTAAAATATATCAAAATACTTTTTCTACAACTGTTGATAAATTTCTAGAAATTACTTATTACACCTTTAATTATGACAATCAAGCAAGAATTGACAAGATGTTAACATCATATAACTTCTCCTCTAAAATGCTTAGGTTCAATGCAATGCATTGTTCCTTCTCAAACCATACTGCCCTTATCTTAAAAATTTGCATGGGTTTTAATAAACTATCTTTGATTAATAGAATTCCTTCCTATATAGTCAATTTAAAATAATTCAAATCTTGTTTTTTTTCATAAATTTATTTTCTATAGGCAAATATATAACACTGAAGAAGTAATTAGCCTGGTTTAGGAAAACAATAAAAGATTGGAACAATGACTTTATAGGCATTCTAGACATATTATAATATATATTATATATATTATGGTGTACAAAATGCTAAATCTAAGTGTGGTATAGGGAATAAAACTAATAAACAGCCCACATTTAAATAATCTCAGTATATCACTTCTGAGAAAAATATCCCCCAAACATAAAGACAAACTGAATGATCAAATTTAATTTAAAGAAACCTCTGATAAAAAAAATGAAAAACAATACATCATCAGGAACTGGTGGTTTAATTCTATAAATAATCAAGATAGTCACCAAGCAAATCATTCACCTATTCCATAATGTGCTTTCAATCAGTCATATGAGACAATTCCACCTCATTGGAGATATTCTTTTATAGATTATTTTATAGTTCCTTTTATAAATGAAGATAAAAATCCTATTTTATGCTCTGCATATAGATCAGTTTCTCTTCTGTATCTTGACTATAACATTTATGTGTATTTTAGCTGATAAATTAAAAATATCTCTACTAAAACTAATCAACAAAGATCAAGCTTGATTCATTTACAGTAGACAAGCGTAAGATAGCATTACAAAATAGAAAACAATGATCATAAATTGTATACACACACACACATATATATATGTGTGTGTGTGTGTGTGTGTGTGTGTGTGTGTGTGTGTGTGTGTGTGTGTGTGTGTATTAGTTATTAGTCTTGATATACAAAAGGTCTTTTACTCATTAAACTGGAATTATTTATCCAAATTAGTAGAAATGTTTGCTTTTCCCTCTCAGTGTAAATAATATATATAAAGACAACAAGACCTATGTTGGAGTGGGTTAAATCTCTTCTGAACCAATTCCATGAATCAGTGGAGCAAAACATTGTCTTTGGCCTCTATCCTCTTTGCATTAGCCAAAGAAATATTGGGAACAGCAATTGAATCTAATAAAAAATAAAAGGATTATAATTGAATGAACACTATAATTCTAAAATTATGTTTTTTGTAGATAATGTTAAGCTAACACTAACTACATTATTGTCTGAAAAGAATAAAACAGATCTAATAAAATCTGAGAGAAATACCTCATTGGTACAATTGTTGGAGTATTTATACCTGTAACTTTTTACACAGAGCTTTTTAACACCGTATATACTGTCAAAATTTGCTATTAAAAAGAATAATTAATTCTGGAGATGAAAACAGCTTTGTAGGGCTGATTAATTGCACATTTTCTATGAATGCTCACTTTTGTCTGCTTGCTATAAGAACATAATACATTTTCTTCAGGCCTTGTAGTCTGATAACTTTGTATTACTCATCTTCCCTGAGAACTTCCTGATAACTAATGAAAACCTCTTATGGATAATTCTGGCTGTGGCAAGGAAAAATATAACCAAGAGATGGAAGAATTTCTCAATACCAAAATTTGAAGTATTCCTGACTTCTCTACAAGGTGTGGCTCAGAAAGTGATCTCCATTAAGAAAAACAGGATATTTCCCAAACCTCTCATAGCATCTCCATGGACTAAGGTTCTTTTATCGATTGAGAAATATTCATATTTTTGCTCCTCTATGAACTGTAGAATGTGTCATCAATTGTAACATGTTGATTATTTAGGAAATATGTTTGTTTCAGTTTCATACTTGTTGTATCATCTGACATGCTTTGTATATACTGTATATAGTTAATATACTTATTCTTTGAAACACCTTGAAATTTACAAAATCTTTAATAAAAATGCTAAAAAGAAAAACTAGAGAGTTGAGTGGATTATAGGTTAATCAAAGTGGAGCAGCATAAAGTAATGTAGGGAGGAAAAGGAACTAAGCAATATTTTTCTGGCATTGTGTCTCTGTGTTTTCTGCCTTTTTATTTCTATCGTTTCAGACTTCTCTGGTAGAAGCATTCTAAATAAATCACAAGGCATTATTTTACTACATCCAAAATCTAAAAGGGAATACCCAGCTATGCACTAAACATATAGTGAATGGCACCACCCATACTCAGCCAAACGTAATAGCCAACCTGCTAGCTGGCATATTGTCTCCCTTCTGGTTATTCCCCAAAGTATACCTGCCATCATTCCACAGCATATTATCTCAGGAGAGCAGGTCCTCGTGGCACTCTCCAAGGTCAAAAACACAGCATCAATGGGACCAGACAACATCCCAATTTGCCTTTTAAACAACTTAAAATATGACCTAGCAGACCCACTTGGATTCCTGTTTATCCACAGCCTGTGAACTGGTTGTGTTTCAGTGGAATGGAGGACAGCAACAGTAATCCCTGATTACAAATGGGGGCCATCAACTAACCCAGAGAATTATAGGCCCATAAGCTTGACTAGCCTCATCTGCAAGGCCATGGAAAGAATGGCTATGGAATTTACTAACAAGGACATAGGTAATCTCCAAACTCTGGATCTAAACCAGTTCAGATCTGTTAAAGGTAGATAATACCTGTTAACCATGTCTGACTTCTTCAAAAAGGTCACCTAGGCCCTGGACGAGAGAAAGACAGTGTATATCACCTATCTTGACCTAGCCAAGGCATTTGACATAATCCATCACTCAGGTATTATAGAGAAACTCTCCCATTTAGGAATTAACCCCTACATTACCAGATAAGTAGCCAACTGGTTCACCAACAGGACACATGTTGTCAAAGTGGGTGACTTCGCCTCTAGCAAAAAAGGCAGCCACCTGTAGCATACCACAAGGTTCTGTGCTGGGCCCCTTACTGCTTGGAATTTATTTTTCAGAAGTCCAGGCAAACATGAACAGACTGTAACTGACCAACTCTGCTGATGATTGCAAATTGAGGGTATCACTGAGTCTCCCAGTGATGCTAATATACTGCAGACAGGCATAACACAGACAAATGATTGCTGCCAAAGCCATGAATTGTTCCCTTTGGGAAAGCTGACATTACTGCTAATTACAAGACAGCACCCACCTAAGTGTAGACCCAGTGGCACATGATCTGGAAACTCAGGTTGATAGCAACCTGAACTTTAAGCACCATGCATTCCCAGTAGTAAGGATATCCTTCTATATGCACACCTTATAGGTAAATACATCACATCTAGATCTAAGGATGTTATAATTCCATTATACTCAGCCAACATCAGACCAATAATTGAGTACAGTGCTCCCTTTTACATGTACCTCACCAAACACCTGCAACAACTGGAGAGACCACAGAGGTTTCTCACCAAGAAATTACACAGTACACAAACAAGTCTTACACAGAAAGACTGAAAGCCCTGTCACTGTATTCTGTCTCCTACAGGTTACAAAGGGGTGACCTGTGTCAAGTTTACAGGGCAGTCTCTGACCTGGCCCTGATGGAAGTGCTACACATTTGTAAATTAAACTGCATGAGGTTCACTCACTCCAAGGATCTTAACATAGCCTCTGATATGAAAAGATCATGCTGGAAAAATACATACATCTCCCAGAGACTGCCACTTCTTTGGAACAAGCTTCCAATTCATGTGAAACAGAGCCGCTCCCTGACCCTCTTGAAATGCATCCTAGATCAATGGATGGGTGGCACCAAAGTCACTCCATGAGTGGCACCCATGTCCCTCCTGGACAGAGGAAGTCATTATTAACTACCATATACCCTTACCTCTGCTAACATCACTCACCTGACTACTGACAATTGGGGCAACTCGGGATACATATGGCTAGGCTTGTAAGGACTCTAGGGCTATTAGCCTAGTAGCCTTCTATAAACCTATGAATCTATAAATATTTTATTTTTTTCTACTGAACTATGAGTGAACACTTGTATGGAAAATAGATATGCAGGCAATGTGTCAGCTGCAACATGCTTGATTTCTGTATTTTTCTGGATCCAGCCACTCATTCTTTTGGCTGTCATCACAGCATTTCTTCCGCCTTATTCCACATATAACATGTTCCACGGTAATATTAAAACATAGACACACACACATACACACACACACATACACACACGCACACACACACACACACACACACACACACACACACACACACACACACACACTCACACACACACACACACACACACACACACACACACACACACACACACACACACACACACACACACACACACACCAACATTTTCAAAGGAAACTTTTTTAGCACCATAACAAAAATGCTTCTTCAGAATGAATCACTTTAACAACTCCAAGTGTTTAGATGGTTTGAACAGACTAAAATTCTTCATGTCACTTAAAACTAAGCAATAGCCATACATGTGTGCAAATTTAAAACATTTACAAATCATTTAACCCTTTTAAGCATCAACAAACTCTTAATACTGATTGTGTCATAGAGTCCTGGGGCAAACCCTGTGTTTAACTTCTCCTAACACTCAAATTCTTTCTTTTCAAGCAATCTAACTTCACTTTTTTAATGCCCAAAAAAAAAAAAAAACCACAAAAAACTTCTTTCAGTTTTCACAATTTATACAGTGCATATACAACATGTTATTAGTGCCCTTCCACCTAACACATTGATCATTTCAAATAATTTTCAATTTGGATGTAAAAGAAATATGAAATTAGAAGACAGAAACCTGGTGTGTACAGATGGAAAGCTATATGTAATCAGGTTATGGGTTCTTAGATTTATAGGTAATTACTAGACCAGATGCCCTTGTGGGCCATTTTAAGCCTAGCCAATTTCCCTTTTGCACTCAAAATAACCTGGTGCATTTGGTTATATATTAGCCTTAGCCATACCATGGTCAATAATTATATATTACCCATAATACAAATAACTGGGATCATACCATAGATAATTTGAGGGGGCCTATGCATGGGATAAAGCATTTAAGACCTGCTTTTGTTCATCAGCTGTACAGTGGGCAATCCTAAGGTAAATGTTCTGTTTCCCATCCATAGATCTATGCCGAACATGAAAATGGACAGGGATGGACTTTGTTTTATGTGGCTGGGGTGTCTGTTCTACAGCAGCCTCTACTGTGGATGCCACTGCTGTCATCTTCTGCAAAATATACCTCTCCCTCCAAACCATTCTGTTGATGTTGCTGAACAGGTTTAGATACCTAGGCCACATATTTCTGATGTCATTTAACTCACTGATATACAGTAAAGCCATCAGCAATGGGTCAAGGGATGCCTTGTATGCCAGACACAGCAGTCTGCAGGATATGTAGTGACAGGGCTTTGAGTCAGCCCAAGTTGGACATGTTTTTTCAGGTCTTGTATCCTTTTAGTAAGGTATCTCTGTGAGTGTTCCAGTTGTTGCATGTCTCTGGACATTGTTATTTTTATTGTTTATGACATTATGTTCATGTCACATTTTCAAAACTATTGAAATTAATGGAGAGCATGTACTTATTGGAGTATTTCATCATATATTTTACACATGAAATATTTTCATTAACATAGCTATGGTAGAGCATGGGGGGGTCTTCAGCTTCCCTTTCTCCATTATTTTATTTTAATAAGTCTAAGGTCTTAGCATCTTGGTGATGGGGGACCCCTACCCCCATTAGTGTTGTTCTGCCTTTTAGTTATAGTAATAAACTAGCAGGGAAATGAGCACAGCCCACTACAAAATATTTTGTCTATGTATTGTTAGTTAAACATTTCCTCCAAGTCTGCTTAATGACAGGATTTGTTTTATTCACATTTGGCAATATGTTGTTGTGGTCTACTGAATCAGTAATAACTTAACATTTCAGTGATTTAGGTTTTGGCACAACGTTTTACCAGTTTGTTATGATTTAAAAATAACAGATATATTTCCATCAAAACAGGTGACCTGTGAGGAAGACTTTTGTATTTGGTAACTCTAGGGTTTCTTAAACGTTTCCCATATGTTCCCATCATGACATTACATCAAGCTAAGAGACCATACCAAGACTGTGCAATTCATTGCAATCCCTGTCTAGAGAGGAATTCTACAATACAGTTAGCATAAAAAAGAACATATAGAATAGAAAAGTATTATCTACTGCATGCCTGTATGACATAGGAAACTCCATCTATAGTCACAAGATGGACAGCTGGGGGTAGCAGCTGAGACGCAGCAGTTCAGCAAAAGAGTAAGAGGTATTGCAGAAATCTTCTTTCAGATCAGCTGACATGCTGAGTATGCATCTGTTACATGGGATTTTAGAAAAGGTAGTTATGGGTAACTGTTAGGGAAAATCCCAGAAGAAAACAACTTAAATTCCCTAGGAGGTCTAAGCTGCAGGGAAGTGTAAAAAGAAGATTTAGAAGGCCAGGTAAATACCAAATTTTCAGATGCTGAAACCAAAGCATTCTTTCTGAGATGTTAGATTCTACAAGGCAGATTAGCCCTCAGTGAATGTAAAGGACTTGGCTTAACTTTATTACCAAAATGGAAATTCAACTTTAGAGCACGTACCTCTCAACTGATATTATTTATGTATACACTATGATTTTTGTCCACGGATTTAGCCTTGTTCCTCCAAGATTTACTGATGCTCTTAATAAATTTATACCTATTTAAGAGACCATATGTTATTAAATTTTATTGGTACTTATGTATTATTGCAACCAGATTCCTAATCTGCCCTAATTTGCAATGTTTTCATGAAACTATGTCTGTTAACTTAAGAAGACATGTGTAAACTCTTAAATACTATTCTGTCAGATTGTTTTTCACATAGCAAGAGGAATAATGGCAAAATTCCTCTTCCCAGGGAGCGTCTTCTCCTGACCTATAAACATGACTGCTGCTTCTGAGTTGTCATTAATGTTACAACTGATGAAATTCATCATGTTCCCAATGAGACAAGTGGCCCATTTCAAAACCATTTATGTGCCGACAGAGTAATCTGGGATTGTTAAAAGTGATACATACTTCTATGAATCAGTCAGCCTTTACAACACCCCTTGTTACTACTGTACGTGGCTGTTGGAAGTAAACAAGTTCAGATTAACAGTACTATCTGTGTGAAGCAGGATAATGTTTAACACCCCTGACACAGAAGTTCCGCTGGGAGAAAGGCAGCAGTTCTTGAGGAATCACTGCCCCATTACTTATTATTCCTTACAGGCACCTTTGCTTTTGATTAATGCCCATGAAAAGTTAGACAGTATATTCATGAGTAACTTCCCTTTGCTAAGGTTGTAATCAGGAATTCAGGATTTGTAATGCAGCATAGTACTGTGGAGTTCACAGAACAAATGAAGTATGGCACCCAGGAGTAGAAAATGTGACCGTTATTCCTCTTCCTGCCTCATACCAACTGTGACACATTACTGCTTAGTTGTGTGCATGCCCCTTTTAAGGTTAAGAGAACTCTTTTCACCCAAACATAACATATTATGCCACTTTGGAAATCTGGTTTTGATAATATGTAAATACCAATTTATTATTTTCTTTATTAACATTTGTTTACTGAGAAAGTCTGACTGGGCCAAGAGTACCCATTTTCAGCTGAGTTCCATGAAGAAAAGCTCTAAGCGCATCAAATTTCATAAACAAAGTACACAATAGTGTAAATGTTTACATGATACATAAGTAGATAAGATTACAAGCATTACTGAAAAAAGAAAATGTGAACAAAGACAATGCAACATATACATTTAGATACGGATTCTGTGAAATCAAGTGTATAGTAGTGAGTAAGTAAGAAGGTTACTGAGGGCAATAGTAATGTGAAAGAAAATGGAAAAAGAAAGTCTTAATAGCCTATAGGGGAGAGAAGTGACTGAACTAAGTCTATACAAAGATTCAGTAGCATCAATTATATGAGCTCTGGAACTGGAAAAAAATCTTTGATAATGGAAACATTTTAAAAAGAGTACTCCTCTTTCTGCCTGTCTGCTATAATTTTTAATACTCAAAGGTTGAGAGGTATGGTATAGAATTATAATTAACTATATTGATTTATATTAAAATGTTTCATCTGCAATATCAAAACTTTCTGTATTGTTTAGAAAAACAATTAATAAAAGATATTTACCTTAAAGTATCAGATATCAACATTGTCTGTTTTTTCTTATAGAATACAGCTATCCCAATAAGGACTGCTCAGTGCAAACAGAAGCAAATGCCAAACCTAGATAAAGTTATGAAGCTTCAAAGTGAAAAATGAGGTCCAGTTTAAGCTAAAGCAGTATCCTATAAATACGGTTGTGCACAACTATTAAGGTCAGCTTCTGTATCTTCATTGTTCCCAGAGAAAACTTCTGTTTTGCTTTGCTAGACGTATTGCTTCTACACACTAGAAGATCTGCAAGGTGATAGGAGGAGACAATTCCCCTGATAAGAATAAATATACAGAAGAAAGGCAATCACAGATGTAATAAATGTTTAGCTGTATGTTTATCAGAGAGGGTGAGGTTTCTGTAATGAATGGGGGAAACTTATAATGTGCAACAATGGGGGTAATTCAATAAACCATGCAAATTAGGTGATTTTGTGATTCAGGAAGCATAAAGGCACCCGTGTAGGTGCCGTGTAAGCCTCCAAAATGTATGCAGTTAGAAACCGTGTACCAGAGGATAAAAATGAAACAGGGGCTGTAACAGCCCAAAAAGGTTGTATAATGTCCAGTAGGCATGTAAATGGCCAGTGATTTAAAAAAGTAATATAATATATTCAAATTTAAACTTTTTTTAATACATATGCCAAGTTTAAGCAGTGCACAGCAATGCACAAACATGCTATTTTGAAAAAAAAATAAATACATTCGTTGAAGGTTGTGTGTTAGGCCCAATCATTAGCAGACCAGAGTTCCACTGTGGTGACCCCTAACAGGGAAAAGCTGAAAGACACAAACAAACAAACATAAAAAGTGTAAAATATGAAATTTACAGCTATGCAAACTTATTGCATTATAGTGGTCAGCATGCAAAGTCATATAATGGCAGGTTACAGTGGTTGCCAAGGACATAGGCCGTGGTGTAGTTCAATATCCAGGGTATATGCAATTAGGTGTATGTAAATGAACCAAGTTTATCGAATAGCAAAATGGGCCAACATGCCCACAGGTACTAACTGCGTAAGGGCTAGAACCATGGTAGTATAAGCAGAAGAGACAGCTGACATGAAAAGGGTGTGTGTCACTGCATGTATAAGGAAACTGGAGCTTAGCGGCACCTGTTTGCGCTCAGCTAAACATAGCTAGGCTGCTAAGCAGTTCTTTGCCCCGCAGCATGTGTTTTAACTGGTTAAAGAAAAGCTAAGCATGACCATGTACAGGGGAGGGCTCTTTCTGCTTAGCAATATTTACACTAGCTCCACGGGTTTGCGTGGACCATGGGGCTTAGCAGTGGAAGAAATTTAAACAAAAAAAAAAGGGGGGGGGTAATCTGGGAAAGCCAATCAAGCATAAATGACTGATAAGCCCTATTTCACTGGCACTGGCCCATTCAAACCCCTTAATAATATAGCTGGCAAGTGGAATGCATCATAGTCAGCCAATCACATGAGCTGCATCTGCAGCACACCAGTATAAAGTATGCATACACCCTTCAATCTGATTTTTCCCACATACTCTGCACCTTTGGAGCACACAGTTAGGGATTTTAACAGACAAAATGATAGGGGCTGCTGCTGTTCTGCCACATATGTATGCACTACAGGCTGAAGTCAGTGATGATGATGATGCTGACAATAGACTCAGACTGAGGAGGAGAAGAGTGTTCAGAACCAGGGTAACATTTCAGGGGCTACATGAGCTGGAGATAGCAGAGCATTACAGGGTTGACAGGGACATACTACAGAAACTCTCAGAGCTCTGCCGCACTCACCTCCAACCCAGAGCCAATAGAGAGGAACCAATCCCAGTGGAAACAAAGGTATGTGTAGCCTTAAGTATATTAGCTACAGGTACTTTCCAAAGACCTACTGGGGACATCATGGGGATCTCACAGGCATCCGGATCCAGGGTACTCCACCAGTTCTTGTTTGTCATACTAACACATGCTAGTGAGCACATTTATTTCCCCACCATGTAACACACTGCCCAGAGGTACGGGGTGCCATAGACTGTACTCATGTGCACATCAAAGCACCACCCGGTAGGGAGGGTAGAGTCTATGTCAACCACAAGGTGTATCACTCCATGGATTGCCAGGTCGTGCACAATGCCCAGAGTATTAACATCAATGTGTGCGCTGACAGCCCTGGCAATTATCTCGACTCCCACATCTGGCATGCATCACAGATGTACCAGGCATTTGACAGGGGGGGCATCTAGTGGGGGATGCTGCTTACACACTGGAATTGTGGATGATGACACCCATCAGAAATGCACACACACCAAATGAAGAATGCCATCATGAGGAAAGTGCACAAACTAGGAACATTATAGAGAGTGTGTTTGGGCTGCTCAAGTCATGGTTCCTCTGCTTTGACATATCTGATGGAGCCGTGCAGTACTCTCCATCCACATGTGCACACATGTTCATAGCATCTGCCATGCTACACAATATGATCCTGTGGAAACAGCTGTGGTAAGAAGATCACAGGGGAAGGGACACACAGCCCCCCACCATTGCCAAGGTCCCCACAGGCACAGGGGGACTCAGAGGAGGAACCCCCTGAACCCTGTCCCTGTAGGCAGATGTAGGCATGTCCAGTATGCCCTGGCATTGGCAAAGAGGCAACACATAGCACATAAACTGACACCGTAGGGACCCAGAGACTGACACAGCACTCCAACTCACATACACACAGTAAAATGGATGCCAGCTACATCACGCTACCTATACTTTACCATGTATAGGCTGTGTACTCCATGCATCTGACAGAGTCAGCCATGAAGCATTCTCCTCTCAACTGTTGCTGGCACGAGGTAAGTCACTCTTCTTAACAATAAATGAATGGGGTAGTACACTGTGGTAGCATATGTATGGTATTGCTGCATGTATGCATGAGAATGGAGTGAGTTACCAGGATATAAGCAGACAACGGACACCTATGTGGGACAACAGGAGCTCTCTCCCAAATACTCACTGCCCCACAATATGCAGTAGGCCCCAAGTCAGCAAAATCCAGTGCACTATGTGATGGACGTACAAACAGCGGGGTCATGGATCAAATGCATGGATGTCAGTGTTGGAGTCCCATGCATACCTTTAAACCTCTTACAGCAAGAAATTTATAAAACGCCATAAAGAAATGTGGGGCAAAGGCCCCAAAACAGGGACAAGTCTTAAATATTGCTCTTACAAACATAGAAAGTTGATAGAATAACAGGTGTTGCTGTAGCATGAATTCTCTGAATGGTAAGAAATCCGAAACTCAAATGTCTATCATTACTTTATAACATCAGTCTTTAATGATTTGACAGTAATTTTCCAGACAACCACAATTTTATGAAAAATGGACCCAAAATATGACCCAAACATCTCGACAGTCTGTGAAAATGTGTACAGTTGAGAGGTATGCTTCCCTCCCATATATGTATATGTTCCCAAAGAACTGCAGTAACATTTATGCTTGTAAGGTAATGGCAGCAGACCACACATTCCCAGGGCAGTCACAATCAACTTGATAACTTGTTCCATTTCCACAATATGCAGGGGTCATTGTGCTATACATGTGCATGGTTAATAGTGTCAGGAAGTAGACAGCACTTACTGGTGTCTGCTGTGGCTTAGTGGTCTAAGTACAGTACTGTGTTTGACATTGTCTATGGTTCAAGACTGGCTGTGCCAACTATTTTGCATGTCAGCTACACCTACGGTAGGAGTTGTACACACTGTCCAGATGTCAATATTTGTTACTGCAGGAAAGCTGGACAATGGAGGGACAGGGGGCCACATATGGACAGTACACAGCCCTGAGTAACCCACACAGTGCCTAGTAGAACAGCAGGTTGAGACAAGTCAGTCTAGTGTCAGGATATAAAGGCTGCCACTTTTCTGTGTCAGTACTGACAACAAGTCAGTGGGCACCATCTATATCCCTGGACTGACAGGGTGTCACAGAATGTCCACATGTATGCCTCATATATATGTTCTGCTTGTCATAACATTGCATCTGCCTGTCAAACTATTTGCAAACAAATAAAGGTTGATGTGAAAACATCAATGACAGACTACGAAAGTAACTACACTCAACAGAGTAAATGCTTCTGCACTAATCTGAAATCAGTTGAAATAATGTCCAAAAACACAAAGTGACAGAAGGCAACCACCAAGCTTGCAATAAGCCAGTCTCGTTTTATGAAAATGTATATAATCCTTTATTTGGCATGCACGTGTGTTTTTGGACATTATATCAATGACAGACTGTTGAAATGCAGATGTCATATCCATAAGAATATGCAAGCTAATACAAAACTGTTCTACCAACTGCCTACATTTGGAAGAGCAATATTATGACCCTGTCCCCATGTCTGGGTCTGTGTCTGACTTGTTATATATGGGCTTGTCCAGATGTATGTCTGTAAGAGTTTGAGAGTTATGGCCAACATATAGCCTTATAATAATAGTGTAATACAAACCATCTGAGGACCACAGCAGATGTATGGGGCACAATGATGGACAACCTGCTAAACAGGTACAGTCAGAGGTGTGATGTCCATAACTCTGTATGTGATTTTACGACTTCTACCCAACTCATACCATAACTAGAAATACATAACAGCAGTAACTGCAGACAAAGGCTGTGACTGGACTACAGAAGGACAAAAAGATACATATGAAGGGAAGGGGAACCACTGGCCAGACAAACGTAGAATGTACACACTAGAACAATTTGTGCTACAACATAGTCCCTGCAGTGTATGGAGCCAGTAAACAAATGTCTGTCAGTGCTCCTCATATTGCTCTATACTGGTCTGCCACTGACATACCAGGAAATCACAGTACTATGTAGAATATACCACACATAGTATGGAAAACTCTGCTCAGTCCAATGCACTCTGTACCCACCCCAGGATATGACTTAATAAGGACAGCACACAGCCAGGAGATCCCTCAGCCAGTATATCACTGAGGTGCTGGACTGTTTGCACAGGTTCATCAACCAATGGCTGTAGTACACAAAATCCTGGACTAGAGTACAGGTAACTCTGGACTGGAGTTCCACTGTTACTATTGAAGGTCATACTGGACATGCTTCTATACTTAGAAAATTACAGCTCAGGTCTAAACCCACATCTGACTATAGAACGGTGTTGTCCATATATGCCTTTGCATATACACAGCTATGTACACCTTAACTGTCTCTCACCACTCCCATCAGAAAAGATTACCCTCATCCATCTGTATGTGGCACATATAACATATATCTGCATCTGATGAGTGTGACGGGAAAAGCCAAAAGAAGAACAACAACATATATATATATATATATATATATATATATATATATATATATATATATATAAAACATATAGAAACATAACAATTATAGACAGGCAGACACAGGGGAAGAGAGACAGACAGAGAGAGAGAGAGGGGGATAGAGAGAGAGAGAGAGAGAGAGAGAGAGAGAGATACACTAAGGCATAGACTAAAATACTGTTGCAGCCATTTGCTCACCAATTGTAACCAGTGCCACGTGCAAGTATTACGGTGAGCTCCATTGTCTAACAGTAGTGAGGTAAGGGTTGTGATCTCACATCACCTGCAGTGTGTGTGTGTGTGTGTGTGTGTGTGTGTGTGTGTGTGTGTGTGTGTGTGTGTGTGTTTGCATCTATTACATTTATAGCAGAATACACATGCCCAACAGGCCTATGTCTGTATAACGGTCACCCATTTTATGGTCCTGATAATAGTGTCCTCCACAACAGTGGCCTATCGGTCAGCAGCTACTGATGTCATCCACCTTAACAGCAGTGTCAAACACTCTTCACATGAATAAGCCTCGTGGTGCATGCAATAAGTATGTAGCACTATAGTATATCCAGTTAGATAGGAAGTGGTTCTTATCAAAGTAGTGAAAAATCAGTCTGTGTGTGTGTGTATATTCACAGGGGTCTCCTTTGTTCATTTCACCCCAACCACATTGCTGAAAACATAAATTACAGAAAACTCGTTTCACTGAAAATAATTTCACTAAACTGAACTTAGTATATATGGCACTGTGTAGAGTACTGTATGGCAAGTAAAAGGTATATGCCCTCTTCCCCATTGTAGTGCAATCCTAGAGTTAGTATATATAGTTGGGGGGGGTGTGGGGGGCATAGCCCCCCACCTTGTTTGTTTTATATTGCATTTTACCAAAACCTTCAAAAGAATATATTTTAAACAATAGGCATGCATAGTTGCAACACCAATGACTAACTCTCTCCAGAAGACAATATGTACTCAAACCACATCCCCCTAACTATATATACTAAGTCCAGGATCACACTACAGTGGGGAAAAGGGCATATACCTTTTACTTGCATTACAGTACTCTACACAGTGCCATATATACTAACTGCAGTTCAGTGAAATGAGATTTGAGTTTTCAGCAAAGTGGTTGGGGTGAAATGAAATTCCGTGAAATGAGATCCAACAAAACAAAGTAGACCCATTTGCAAATATCCCCTTGTGACTGTCTGTATCTCCTGCCTATGTGCATACAATGCCAATACATTTTAAGGCCTGTTCCACCCTGTTAACCCATTATTGCACTACTTTACTAGGCCTGTACATGTCATCCATCTTAGAAGCAACGTTGGACATTCTTCAGCCATATAAGCTCTGTAGCACATGGGATCTGTATGTAGCACTATAATACTATAATACAATCATATTTAGATATGTTACGAATAAGTGTAACTCCATATGAACTGCAGAATGAGTCATTACTGGGCACATTGTGGGTGCTGCTAAGAGCACTACTGGCTGACATCAAAGATTGAAACAATACTAATTTCATGAACTTTAATCATACTTTGTCTTAGGAATGGGGTCCATTCCCATCATGGTCTTAGAAACCCAAAAGATTTGGAGTAATTAAAGACGTATGAGAAATAGCATAACCTATGGTGATGTAACACAAAGAAGCAGTCATATTGGCAAACAAAGGGATGTCCTGTCTGGTGCACTTGCCGTGAGTTATGGCATGTCCTGCCAAGTGTCACAGTACTACAAGATGTGTCCCACATTCCACATTTGATAAGGTGGCAACCCTACCATGTGTTGGCTATGTGTGTGCAATATGTAGACATGTGTATGCCCTGTGAGTAGCTTCCTCCCACAATAAGCCACATGTATGAAGGCATGAATGCAAACTGCTATCTCCCACATATGTAGGTACTGCCTAAAGCTGTGGCAACTGTGATTAGTGTGCTGTCTATCATTGACTCACAAACCGATGTTAACACACTGCAATGGGGTCATACAGCAGGTATAGAATGGTGGCCAGGTCCTGGCCTCCAGCTAAATGCAGAAAACAGTACCATTGTATCATATGGTGAGGACATGGACCCACTATTTCCCACATCAACAACAACCCCATAAATGCACAAACTACGTTGACAGACCTGGCTACTCAGGTTGATAATACTGTTGCATTCACCCATGAAGTAATGGCAGTGGTCAGAAAAGGCTCAGACATGGTTCGCCACATAGGTAAAGGGACTGCATCCAGTCAAAAGGTGGACATTACCTCTGTATAGTCCTCAGTCAGTGCAACAATACATTAGTCGCATGGCTGGTCTGCTATGTACCTATGCAGACATCTGCACCAAATGGAAAGGCTATGTTAACACCCACAAAGGGAATGATTGTCCTCAAATCAGTACTGCCCCACTCAGTATTGGACAGGATGCCCACAGGTGGGCTGTGACATGCATATATGGCAATGTTGTGCTCAGCCCTTCAACACCTGCCCCATATATGTCCATATAACTGTGTGCATTACCTGCATGACAGGCTTTAATCACATATGACACTGCAAAAAAAAAAAAACAGTTGGAGAGACAGGTTTGTCTCCCAGAGGCTGCCCTGCATCAGGAATGCACTTCCCAAAAATGTCAAACAGAGTACCATGCAGACCCTCATCACCTGCATCAAGGTTGTGTGGATCTCAAAAAAAAACATCTGTCCCAGGGGTCCAAAGTGTGTCAAGCAATGATAGGGTCAACAGATGCTTATAGATGAGTCTGTTGGGATAGAGTACTGGGTAGGCTTGTAAAGGACCCAGAGCCAGTACTGTAGTAACCTCCTCTGTGCCTATGAACCTGTGATCCTATGGAACTCCCAGGTGACATGTATCAAGAGTTGCATGCTGTGTCAAACGGTATGCATGCAAAGTATGCTGTCTGCCCCCATTGTCCCTCACACACTGTTCCATGCATACACACTTAGGTAAACATGGACACATACAGCCACACTTTGGCGATGAAAAGGTCTCTGTGTTGCCCCTCTGCCATCCTCAGCTCCTGTAATGGCAGCAGCCCACCACGACTTAGACACACTGACACCTGGAACAAAAACAGAATAAGGTATGTGAGACAGTCAGTCAGCAGTACTAACAGCAATAAAGCATCATGGCACAAAGGTACGTACACTTTGATGTGTATGCATGACAACTGCCCACAGACAGCACCTTACAGGCCATAACACTACTATACTACACACTGCCATTACCTGTACCACACTGCCATTACATGTACTATATTCACCCTGTGCATCAGAAACATATAAGCATGTCCCTGCATCAATGGTATGGATAACAGGGATGTGGCACAGGTATCATCACATGCACAGGGTGAGGTGTGGGGTTGGCAAATGTGTGTGTGTGTGTCTGGAGGGGTGCTGGTCAGGTGGGACATGGAGAGGAGTTGTGTGCATCTGTCGGTGACCTGCACATGACAGTCAAGTGTGAGTCTGTGCATGCACGCAGTCAAGTCATGTGCTAGCCCTACACAAGGGTATGTTGGACAGCTGTGGCTCATACATGTCAGAATGTACAGTTCACCATCTCTGGCCATGAACACAGGAACTAGTTCTGCCAGGTATGGCACTGGCAACACCATGCCCAAGGCTAGAAGCGGTACTACTTCCTGATGGTGATGAGTGTCTGGTGGATCCCTCATGGGACCACCCAGGACTACGAGCCCATGGCTTGCCATGTTGTGGTGTGGACAGCAACCTCCAATCGGTAGTGCTGGTGATACTGCCACTATGGGAGTGTGACTGTGCATGGCTATGTGGGCTCTCAACTGATGTTGTTGCTGACCTGCGTCTACATGTCCAATGCTCTACTCCCACCACATGTTCAAACACAGACATTGCATGGTTAAGGACTGACAATGTGTCACCCCATCATCTATCCACTCCATCAGAGAAATGACATAAGGCATCACTAATGCCATGGAGGGTGTCATACATGCCAGGCAGTGTGTGTGTCATCCATGGCCCTGAGTATCCATCTGGTGTATTGTTCACAATGTGCCTGTGCCTCCATGATGGACTGAAACATGTGTCAGGTGACACATGCTCTGATTGGTGCTAGATGAGCAGCTGTCCTCCTTTGAGCACCCCTGTCAGTCTGTCTGAATGAGACCTCACCAACTCTCTGTCTATGGCTAGTGTCTACAGTCACAGATGCCATAGTCCCCACACACCCCTGTTTGATGCCACCGCCCTCTGACTGCCCAATATCTGTGGCTGCTGGGGACTGGGTATGTGTGGGCATACTGACCATGTGTGGGGATATTGGGGCTGGAAGTGTGATGTCAATCAATGGGACAGATCCAGCCCCCAACAACCCCACCTGTGCCTCACAATGGCCACCATCATCATCAGAGTCTGATGACACACTGACATCAGGTTGTGAGGGGGACACACTCCAACCCCCACAGTCACCTGTGAAGGGAAGACAACATGACTACATGAATACCTGCACTATAATGTTTGCTGATCCACACACACACACACACTCACACATACACACACACACACACACACACACACATAGGTGAGGTCCCACAAAGGCATTATACATACCATACCTTCTGACTGATGGCATGCACAACACACAATCAGACCACAACAGACACACTCTGGACAGGTCCTGATCAACATGCAGTGCAGCTATGTGCAATTAATGTTGGTAGTACTATACACCTGTAAGATATGTGACAAGTTGGAGTATGGGATGGACTTTCACCTAATACACAATGCACCTGTTTACACAATAGTAATGCACCCCTGTATAGCAGACTGGCTACACCTATACAAAACTATGTGCTAATATGTCACATCTCCTTTACATATACTACGGTGATTACCAATGTGATGCACTACAGTGGATGGCACCACAAGTGAATATGCACGCACTGCAACATGGATATGCTTAACACTTGTGTGCATGGCAAACTGGCAGCCCTTAATATGTCTAGGGTATAGGTGAGCCATTACACTCACCGGCTACAGGTTGATGTTCCCCCAGCCACACCAGAGGTACCTATGGATTTGTGGTGGAGAGGTATTGTTAGTACAGACACAAGTGGCATTGGTACAGGATAATATGTGCATTTATCAACATGTACAGTACAAGCTGTGATACTACCCAAATTGCTGACATTCACAAAATGTGTGCACATGTGTGCATTACAAATCCCCACCCACAAATGCTGACTGACCTCACATATGTGTACAGGTAGACAGAGGCTGCCACTATTAATGCTACAGTATTAATGTGATGACCACTAGAGGCTTACCTGGATGCTCCTCAGCTGTGGTAACTGTGCCATCCACCTCCATGACATATGTACTGATGGTTTCCTGTGAGCTGGTGGCTGAAACCAGGTGTGCCAGGAACTCCTATGTGGCTGACAGTGGTGGTTGTGTAGCAGGCCCTAACCCTTTGCCAGCATGGTCCCTGGCCACAGATGCAGCCCTTTGCCATGCATGTTGTATGACATCAGTAGCATATTGTTGGACCTGTATGTAACTCCTGTCCCAGTGGCAAACATCATTCACTGTTGCTACCAGGTCTGCCCACAGTGCAGTGTGTCATTGCTGGTTGTGGTGAATCCTCGACAACAGCATCCATTGATGAAGTCTCAGTGGATCATGCATTGCAGTGGTTTTAGCTTCTGAGAAGGGTGGGTTGTGACATCTGTACATCCCACCTGACAGACATGAACAGGAGAACACATCTCAGGACTGTATACATTGCTCACCATTATGTACAGACCCTGCACATCCACTTTTGCCAGCATTATCCACTGCAAACCCCCACATTATAACCCTGCCATCTATCAGCACAGTATGTCTGTAGGTATCTGCAACACAGTGGCAATACAGCATGCGTTGCCCCCCTGATCCTGATGTTTCATACTACTTGCTGCATGTGCTATGAGGTGGTGCAATGCATGCAGCTGTTCCACCTATTACTGCCTGTTCATAGCCTGTCTACATGGTCTGCTGTGTTGTCAGTCTCCTAGTGTATTAGTAATCACATGGCCTTTAGGCTTACCTCTCAGGTCTCCCTGGCCTTCCTCCCTCAGATTCTGGACTATGTGACTGACAATGTCCTATAATTTCCCCAGCCATTGTGGTTGATATGGGTGTCCTGGCACTTGTGTAGCACCTGCTTAATGTGCATGGATGGACAGCCATCTACAAACACCAGCAATGAACACACTGTGTGAGAAATGCAATGACAGTAGTAACCTATAGTCTATGCTCTGTCCCTTTCAAGGCCACATATCTGTCCCCAAACAGGCTGTCAACACAATCAGCACCTCACACACCAAAAAGAAAGTGGATCTCCCAAGGCAGAGCCACACATAAATGCCGCAGCCATACACAGCACATGCTACACATGGACACACACCTGTGTCCCACAGCCACACTGGCATCAGCCCATGTCAAACATGATACACATAGGGGACTCCAGTGGAGACACACTGGTGTCCCTCTGACCTGGCTGTTTATGTGGATGGTCACAGTTACTTGTGTGTCACATGGCAAGCCCCACCATATTGTATATGCAGTGCTCACCAACAGGTAATGTCATGGGTCTGTCACAGTACATGTGGGTGTGCCTGACCTAACATGTACGTCCCTGGACTATATGGAGTGAGACATGAGTGAGCACACTGGTTATGTGTCACAAGCAGGTTTGTCCCTAGCCTTACTCTGCATTATGCTGTCCCCAGAACAATGCCACAATGCAATCAGGAAATGATTGCCCTTAACATGTGCATATTTATCCTGTGATATTCCAGGGGTTCCAGTACCTGGGAGTCTGGGATGATATGGTAAACAGACCATGATGTTCTGCAAGAGATGGCCTCCATCAGTCTTCACTGGTATTCATGCATCTGCTACTGGTTAGTGTCAGCACCATAGTGACTCTATTATTAAAAGTGGTGAAGTTATCACTACCAACATACATGTGTCAGTGCAGCACACATTGACAGCCATGCTGCTAAATGCTAGAGGTGTACACATGACTTTGCCCTCATTGTAAGAAGTCCTAACCCTGGGTACTGCAGACATCTGTGCAGCCACACAGACCATGGTTCAAAGCTGCGGAGATCACCCGAGCGTACCTGGTCAGCCATCCTATCATACATTCAGATGCCAAGGTGTAGCCAGTAAGGCCATGGGACATGGGGTTTCTGTAATATATGAGACACATACACACCTCCACACTGTACATGCATTAAGATGCACAGAGGACACTGCAGGGGGAGTTCACCATTGCTAGCACACACCTATTCAAATCACAGCTAGCTACCGGCCAACACATGTGACCAGGAAGCCCATTTGGCCTATAGGGCCATCATCCACTGTATTAGGAGCCAGGTCTGTACCCTGATCCTTTGTCAACTGAACAACCCTAGCATACATTGTAAGACGTACCCATGCCAGCACACAAATGGCCAGAGATCCATCAACAGTGGTTGTGCAAATACCTTGATGTGGCCAGGGGCTGCTCCCACATGAGGTGAAGATGTAGTGCAGTTGACATTACACAACACGGGTTACCACTGTAGCATCCCTACAGGGTCATCCTCTATGGCAAAGCAACCATCATGCAGTCACGTTTGCAGTCACCATCTCCCACAATACCCATCTAGCTAGGGTTAGCTATACATACACTTCCAACATGGAATACATCCTCCTGGGAGGTATACACAGCCTCAGAGCCCCAAACCCCTCATTAAGGACTGTCACCAATATCCACGCATGCACACAAGCGTAAATGTGCATTTGTATAGATGCATGTAGTCAGGTATACCCAACAGGCCTACATAATCCTCTGCTAGGATATGTACACCTGTCTGATGGACATCTGCAATGCATACTGTCTATAACAGGGATCACATACTGCTGTTCAAGACACAGTAGGAGCTGGTGCCCAATTTGGAGCAATGTCTCCTTAGCATGTACATGAGAATGGGATTAGTCCTGCAAATCTGGGCAACAAACACAGAGCTTATATTGTCTACATCCACTACAGACAGTCATCTCCCCTACTGCACATATGTCTACAACTGCACAGGAAACACCTGCAACTGCTCACTTGAGGTGCTCAAGGACACCAGCTATACCAGTGCTGTTGCTATAACATACTAGATGCCTGACAGAGTTGGTGTAGGCCTCAGCCCCTGTCTTCCCCATCAGTATATCAGGATAGCCACAGTACCTCCCCATCTCCTATATGTAGAGAACAGGTCACCACTGCCATATGAATGTCATGGTATACATCTGCCATGAGAGCCTATCACATCACAGGATGCATCCTACATGACCCCAAGTATAACCTTAAAACACCATAAGGAATCATATTCAAAGGAGGACTGAATACCGCCTTTGGTCCCAGACGTCTGATGGATGACCACTGTCACCCCTTTAGAGTAAGGTGCTGCATCTCCCACTCAATCACATGATAGACCTAGCAGCCTAACTAGGCTGTTCCACAAGGCCATAGCATAGTTTATAGAGAACCCCAGTAACAAGCACATTGGCAACCTGCACACAATCTATCACGTACACTTAGGCTTTGTCAAAGAAAGGTTCATGTCTGTTACACTCGGTCGAACTGTATGACACAGTCATCAAAGCCATGGACAGGGGGTGACAGTGCAAACTGCCTACCTTGACCTGGACAAACTCTGTGATAGTATAATCCCTGTGGCCATTATAGACATAACATCCCCATGTATGCATCACACCATATGTTACCATATGGGTAGCACACCGGTGCGCTGACATGACCCATCTATCCTACACAGGGGAATCCACCTCAGGCAGTTGACCCATAACTGTATGTATAACCAGTTTTTCCATGTATGGGTCCTGTTATGTGTGATGTACACTCCTGAGGTGCATGTAACAGCCATTAGCCTATGTCTGACCATGTCTGCGAATGACTGCATGTATGGCCATCACTGGATGCCCAAGTGATGTCGACATCTGCCTAGGAGGGTCTCACACAGATACATGACTGTTGCCAGACACATGGCTTCAGGCTGCATAGCAGGACATGCAGTGTTAACTCCTTTGGGAAGGGTGATGTCCCCACATAGTATCACAGTACTAACAACATCCTAGGCATGCAGTCCATCATGAGGGAGCTGTGGACACAGGTCTTTTGCAACATGACATTTCAACACAATGTTGCTCCCATTGAAAGGTACACCTTCTACATGTCCCATGTCATACATAACGGTATGTCATCAAGGGACATGGGGTACACACATCCCCATATTGCCCCCAATGAGGCCCATTATTGTATCTAATTCGCTGTACATCATTCACATCACACAGCACATGCAGCAGCTGGGGACATCACAGAGGTTCCCACCAGGGGACACCAGGACATCAAACATCTACCATACACCAATAGGCTATAAGGGCAACCCTCTACTCAGTTTCATACGTACTCCTCAGGGGTGACCTCAGTGTGGCATGCCAGGCAATCACGGACTCCACATTGCTGGGACTGCTGCATGAGTGGAATTCATGCTCCACTCTAACACACACACACACACACACACACACACACACACACACACATACACACACACACACACACATAGGCCCACAACCTGGCGTGTGACATGAACTGGGGATGTTGGCAGTTCAGATGTGTATCCCACACAATCACCCTGCAGTGGATGTCCACATCAGACAGGGTATCTATTTACACCTTTGCAGATGTAACCTGAATAACTGGAAGGTTAACTGCACATACACCCTTGGGATACCACCTGTGTCCCTGCTGGACTGGGGCATCAGGTGCTGCCTTGCATAAACATGGGCTAACATCTGGCCTAGGCATATGGCTGCTCATGGCCCATAGCCTAGAAACCTCATATGGTACCAGGAATACCACATATGGACTGAGTGCTGTGACAGACTGTGTTGTTATGTGTCCACAACCAACACTGCGATTGACTGCTGGGTGACACCTATGGGCAACATTACTGTACCATGTTATCCAGCCTACATCTGACAAATAGGTGAGTGGTAGTACAAGTGCATGCAGACATTCCAGTAATGGCTGTGCTACAAAATAATTTAGAGCGCTGCATATGTGGTGTAGGGTGTCTGGCATCTACAGTACCCAGATGTTTGGGGAATATATACACATGCCTAATAGATGTTGACCCTCTGCCAGAGAAATGTGGATTTCAGGACACCAGTTGGATAATACGTTATGATTGTCCTCAGAGTTTGGTGAATGTGTCTGTGACATGCCAGACACCTGGGAGCACAGTATGGGACATTAATATCTGGTATTGTATGCATTCCCTTACATTGTATGCTCAATATGTATGCACTGCTGCTGAGGCAGAGCCAGTGTCCTCACCACTACCAGTGCCTATAACCTGCTGTCATGCTGCAGGTGCTCACCAGGTATGCTAGCCATAGGTGTCAGGCAATGAGATACAGATGTAGGGTATACAGTGACCTACCCAGAGTATTTCAGGAACTGTCAGGAACACCTGGACAATCTTTGAACTAAGCCTGTATGACAATCACAGAGAGGGGTTCACTGACAGTACATGATGTGATATGCCAGCTGTACCAACCAGTGCTTACTGTCAGTATTGTACAAAAGACAATCCAGTAGCAGTCATATGTGAGCTGACCATTGCTGGGGTGAGTCAGGAGCCAGAGCTATGATCTATGTCACTGCAGACAGAGCCATAAGGGATGGCCATAGGCTGAACAGCAGACTAACAGCAATATGTCAATCCAAGAAATCTACTGTGTACAGTCCTATTTCTCATGACTGCATCCCCCAATCTGAATTCCATTACATGCTTAATTATATGACATACCTGGTATATTGCTATCCTCTTTTGTGAGAGGAAATCCCGTTGTAGTCTCCTACAGAATCACAGTCTGTTGTCATGAAGAAAGTGTCAGGCATGTTTACAATATGCAGCAGCTTGCCTTTTATGGGTAATGCTCATGAACATGTGATTGCCTGTGCACCAGTCTGTGACTCCTGCTAGCTAATTGCATCCAGAACCGCTGGGTTGTACTTCCATTAGCTAATGGCATGGGAATAGAGTCCTATAAATAAGGCCTTCATGTAGGCCTTGGCCCTTTTCCTGGCCTGTAAGGAGGAAATTACAAAGGTGTGGGGGCTACAGCATCACAGAGAGTATGTAGAAATACTGTTCACTGTTTGGATTGATGTGTTATATCCTCAGTTTTGCATGCTATGTTTGGCCATTGTTAACAGAGTTTGTGATTCTGTGGCAAGTTACTGTTTAACAATGTGTGTTGGGCTCAGTAAGGAGATAGGCAGATGTGAATGTCATACATCCTTTTTATCTGAATGTGCATGCTGCTGCAGTTGATGCTGGTGTATCAGCTGTGAATGTTTGTAGGGGGTGGCTGTGATACATGTCCCTGTCACCTGAACATCCCCCCGAGCCCTTGAAGTATGGTTGTTGTGTGGATGCCCTGCTCTAGGTGTTTGGGAGTTATGGCTGGTCTGTAGCAGGTAGCTGAACATACTACTGCATGTGTGGTAGGCCATGGCTGCTGCATTCTGTGCAAAATTCATACTCCTACTGGGGATTGTGAAGACATTGGTGGACAGCAAGCCATATATATCAGTGAGGGAGCACTATCAGCTGTTGTGACACAGCATGGCCAGGGTGAAGGTACCCATTACAGTCCAGGTGAGGCATGTGCCTCTGGTACATATGTTAAGTAGTAGTACCCTCCAGACAGTGGTAGGGGAGGTTTAGAACACATATTGATATTTGTGATGTTTGTCCCACCCTTTAGGCCTTTGACATGCTACTGTGGGTAACACTGACTGTGATACCAGCAAGCAGGTCTGCTGGGCATTACAGGCCTCAGTTATTTGTAGGTTGTATTGCTGAGCATGTAGTTGTCATGCAACAGACTAGACTGTGGGGCTGAAATGTGGGTGTCCAGATGTCAGACATGCTGGGAATTTTACAAATAGAGCTACAGAGTAATTATTATGGGAGGTGTAGTTGCAAGACATATGTGCATACATACAGTGTGCTACACAGGACTGGCATGAGCATGTGTGTTTGGATGGCTATGACATGTGACACTGACCTGTCTGTCATGCTTTTGGGAAATCAATCTGTACTGCCTTGCAATTACGTCAGCACACAGAATAGCTTTGATGACAAGCATTCCATACATAGGTGACATGTATGTGGACATTCTGGAACAGTCTCTGCAGTTTTCAGCTGTACCCGATATGGTAGGCCTCCTGTCAGTCCATCAACATGTCTTTGGCTATGTACTGGTTCGGTGGCTGCATCACAAGCCCAGGTAAACTGTCATTTATCACATTATATGTAGAAGTAATGTCAGTGGTACTCAGGATATCTTCGTAACAACACCAGTAATTCCCCAGAGTTGAGTTTGTCTATTGGTGTATTGCATTGAACTGTAGTTCAGAGGATTCTGGGGCCAATACTTGACAAGGGTGCATTTTTCCCTAATGTTACATGACTGTACTGCATGACATATTTTGAAAAAAGCATTAACACCATAGAGCTGAGTTCTCCTAGTGGTGTGTTGCTCTGACTATAGTTCAGAAGGTCCTGAGCTCAATAGCTGACAGTGGTGTCTTTTTCCCCTAATGTTACATGACTGTAGTACATGATATATTAAAAAAAACTAATTATCCAGAGCTGAGTTGACCTAGTGGTGCATTACTCGAGCTGTAGTGCAGAGGGTCCTGGATTTGAGATTTAGCAGGGGTGGTTATTTTGTTGCTGGGCAAAACAGTGTCTGAATCAGATAGGGTGATTAAAGCAGTTTTAAGTGAGTTTGCATGATGTGCCATTTTCCAACCCATGCTTAGTCCCGCTTAAACCCACGCTATTTCCAAAAAAAGAAAACAAAAAAGGGGAGATAGGAAAGTGGTGAAATGGGGGCAAGCAGGGGGGAAAACAATATGAAAAGCAGCTAGGGATGTGCAGGATAGGTGGAGGAAAGGGCCATAGCTCTCCATTTCTTGTGCAGCAGCATCTGTGTGCATGATGTGGACAATTTGGAATTTGGAGCCTCACACCCCACAGGGAGGGTTGTGGGTGACATAACTTTGTTGATTAATTCGTGGGAAAATTAATTAATGGCAGTGTACGTGGGTGTGAAATGAAGAGCTATGCATGGGACAACATTTTCTGGGCGGACAGTTGCTCTTTTTTTTTTTAAGGTGAGAGTGGGATTTTGGGGAAGGGTTGTAGGTATGTTTGGGGAGGTAAGTTGGGTAGGAGAGGTTGCATTTGCCGACCGACAAGACAGCAAACAGGGGTGGTGTATGACACTTGAGGGGGATAAACACCTTGGATGGGGAGGGTGGTTGGGAATCAGAGGACCAAGTGCCCCCAGATGGAAACAGTGGGACAGAGTTCCCCACCCATGAGCAGTCACCATTTCCCCTTCCCAGCCCCAAATGTGGCTGTGTTGGAGGCTGGGCACAAGGGCCAGACTGCCTCTTGAGGTGTGCCAGTCTGCCCACTATCTGGAGTAGGTGGTCATCCAAATCCCACTGGATGACCCTCCGCACCATCCCTGAGAGCTGATTAGAGGTAAGGATCCTCTCCGTGACCGCACCTGGGGGGAACGGGCCCCATCCCCTGAGGAGGTTCCACCCAAAAGTGGTGGAGAACCAGCAGAGGAAGCAGCTCCAGGTTGGGTCCCAGATATGCTGAGATGAGGAGCTGCAGCCAGATGAGGTGGGACAGGTGGAGGATCAGCCTACCCAAATGTGCTATGGTGTTGAGGTTTATCAAAGTCTACTGGTTAGCCATGAACAAAACATTTCAACTTTATTTATAACAGCATGCATGGGTGTTCCAATTAACCCAGAACAATAGAACTGCATAGCAAATGGAACACATGCATAAGTGGAATAACAGTCATTATTGTAACTGCATGTCATTAACAGTTATGGCAACAGGCCAACAACAGTGGAATTTCAACAAGATATGTTAGTATGCAACCATTGATATATATGAGCAATAATATAACACAAGTCACAACATTAGGTTTTGAGAACAACATACTCGTAGTATATGAATAATAATTAGTGATGCAGATAAGGGGTGGTGGGGGGGAGAAAAACATTAAATTAACAACTGTATAGGCTATATTTTTCACAGCAGTATTGCTTAATACTCTACAGGTCTTCCCTTACATTACATCTACCTGTGCCCTATAGCTTCTGTAGCACATACATACCTGTTAAGCTGTCGACCTGAAATGGTATGGGCCAAGCTGTCAGAACTATAAGTACATAACTACAGGGGACTCGTACATGTCAGGGTTACATATATGACTAACAAGGTGTATCCTGCACTGATGTTGTGTGAGTGTGCTACTGGCATACTTCAACAGGATTTATATCTGTGTCTAAGGTTACTGGCAACAGTGATGACTAACTGTGACAGCGTGACACTTGAAAGACACATATCGGGAAGTGTGCATGGTATATATACCTATCCTGCTGTCATTTGTAGGCATGGGGTTGAGCTATCGGCACACATACACAGACACACAAGGCATACACTAGTACATCTATACAAAGTTTATTAGTATATCCTTCATACAGCTAATACAAACATTTCTTTACCTGTAAGCCCTGTGGAGAAAATATCTGTTAACACTACATGATTATTTCTACAAATAGTCAGGACGACTTGTCTGTTACTATAAATGCATCTTAGTACCAGTCCCTGGATTTAAATGGTCTGTGTGTGCAAAAATGAACAACATATCTATTTTTTATCACACTAAACTACTGGGCCACTGCTGTGTGTTGCTTGACTGATGTGTGCCCTAAAACTCACTTGGTTACAAAGTCTGATCTGGTAATATAAGTAGAGTGTCACAGAAGACTGCAGTGACAGTTGAACATACATGCATGACAGAGATAGTAGGTGAACTGTGTATTAATACTTGGCATACAGATGTACACATTTAACCCCTAGTGGATGTGAATATGTGTGATCTGTACAGACCATATTGGGGTGCTAGGTTGTATACTCAACCCATATACATTTGCACATGGTATATTTGCAATCTCCAGCTATTATAGTCTCATACTTGCCTGCATCATTGTACCTACATTCAGGAATATATATAACTGAAATGCAAAGGTTAACATAAGACAATCCTGAGGGAAACACGTTATAATACATTACACATTACTAGTCAAGGTTCAGATCATAGTGCAGAACATATCTCAAATTGCATTGCATCTTGTTGTACAGCTCCACAACTACAATTTAGCATAACAGTTCTTTATCAGCCAAACTTTGCTCACGTCATGCTGTCATAGCCATATTTGCTGTGGAGCACCTGTACAATTGTATTTCTTCAACAACGGACCAGAATAAACACAACAGTTGGTGGAAAGAACTTTATTGAGGGTGACATGACCCAGTGGTTTATTACATTAAAAATTCTGACTTCAGTTGTATTGCATATCCTGTAGATGATGAATGAATGTCATTTATTACCTTCACAGTTTCAGTCACTGTGTACTTTATTACAAGATCATTGGTATTAAAATAGTATATATGTATGTCATTCCTACACACTATTATTACAGTACTAGCTTTCTTTCATCATTAGTAGCTTGTTTGATGCCTTCATCTGTATTGCACAGTACCTGGCATTACTCAATTATATCAATGTGGGCCTAAGAACACATTTATTGCAGTACACTCAGAACACACTATATCTACTGACAGTAAACAATGTACTCTATTATTTATTGTACTATATATTGCAAGACAGGTCTGTACTCACCACACTGTCAGTGAATCCTCGCTAGGCACCCTGAGTGGGCCTCTAAGTTGATAGTCCTCTCCTCTGCAGTTGTGGGAAGGGAACCACACCATTATGTGTACCTGTCTATCACATGTTCATGCTAGAATTTCGTAAAGCAATGGTTCCTGTACTTACAAACATTCCCATCCCAAGCATCTTGGAGCCATTAGGCCAAGAGCACCCCCTTCCTCTGCTTCAGGTCATCATAATGATAATGCACCTGGTCAGCAGTGTTGGGAGATTCCAGTAGCATTGGTAAGCTCATGTGCCAGATGGTCCCAGGCCTCAGACTTGTATTCAGAGCCCTGGTACTGGCCCTGCAGCAGTCTGTCATCGTGATTTTTAACAAGGAGCCCAGCCATGACACTGGACTCCAACATGCCCTAGCACTGCACTTGAAAGCACGTTCCCTCTCCAACTTCTGCCATAGTTCCTGCACGGGTCAAACTCCAACAGCTTCTGGCTATATTCCCACCTGTGTAGCTTAAATAAGGCTATTTTCCCACCCTTTGCTGCTATTGGAACATTTTTAAAAATGCTAAGCAAAGCTCAGCAATGAGCAAACCCGCTAAGTTGAGCTGAGCAGTGCTTAAAGTGGCAAATGCTTAGCAGTGTGCAAATTAACTAAGCTTAGCTGAGGACTGCTTAGAATGGAACTGCTTAGCAATGGTCAAACCAGCTAAGTGGAGCTGAGCATTCCTAACTGTTGCTATGACAGGTCCTGTTTAAGCATTGCTTAGCTTGGCTTAGCAGTGCTTAGCAAAATTTAGCTTTAACTTTTACATAACTTTTACATAATAACACAAATATATAATGATATTAATTACTCATTATTGATACTTTATTATGTGTTTGCATTTTACTTTACATGACCTCACCCTATGTATTTTAATTACATTACCTTGGTGTGTGACTGAACGGTATTGGACACTTGTGCTTAACTGGAGGTTTTCACCTCTTATCTCCACTGACACTGGGATTCTGGAGAAGCTGCACTAACCTGGTTCACAAATAATAACTACAGCAATGAAAAAAATAGAAATAGAAATAGGAATGCTTTCCGATGTAAATGTTGAAGGGCCTGGTGTGGTATTTGAACTGTGCACCTACTTACTGCACACAAAGCCACAACTCTAACCATTCAGCTAACTCGGCTGTGAATATTTCCGCTATACATTTCTACATAAAGTTTTGTTTCATTTAAGCACTGCTGACCAACCCGCTGTGCCACAGAAACACGCTCAGCTATACTTAAACTTGACAAAAAAAAATTTAAAGCAAAATAAATAAACATAAATGGGAAACTCACATCTGCACATTTGATTTCCATGCTGTACGGCACTCTGACAGAACAATGGGTGTGTTACTGACACTGTAACACACCTCTGTGTGACATATATCTACCAATTATTAATAAGTGTTTCCGAAGACACTTTTTTTAATGTTTTAGTGCCGTATGGCACTTTGACAATGCAGGGGGTTTGTTACGGACACTGTAACACATCCCCTGTGTGACATAACTAAAAATAAAATTATGAATAAGTGTCTAAGGATACTTTCTTTAGTGTTTTAGTGCCATATGGCAATTTGACAGTGCTGGGGGGTGTGTTATGGACACTGTAACACACCTTCTGTGTTAAATAAATAAATAAATATATACGTAAGTGCCTGAGGACACTTTCTGTAATGTTGTAGTGCTGTATAGCACTTTCACAAGCACTGTAACACACCCCCTAGCACTGATTCAGTAACCATGTATATGGCTCTCCCACAGTAGTGTGCCTTCATTACTATCCAAAGTGCACTGCTGAGGGAGAGCTGCAGACACAGCCACGATACACTCCATGTAGGAATTACACTATTCCTACACGGAGTTTATTAAATCCAGGGGAATATCTCTTGCATATTATGGAAGAGGTGAAATATGCAATATTTTGTAGTTACACAAAAGGGTATACTGGAGAAACTAAATAGGTTGTGAAGAAAATAACACTGGAACACGTAGAGATATAAGGCTACTTTAAGAAATAGAAGAATTTGACTGTATGCCATTACTGCAAAAATACTTAATCTAAGAAGTTATTTATAACATTGATTTTTTATTAAAATATCAAACCTATCAATCTTAGAGCTTGACTGTTGATAGTCAGAGTGTCTAACATTATGATAATTAATTGTTGATTGGAATATAAGTAGAGGGATATGGTTTACAAGCTATTTTCTCCTTGAAGTTTGTACAGCCAAGGCAAAAGGAACAGTTATCTATTTTAAAGTAAAGGTTACATTTTAAACATGTAGACCTAAGTGTCTGCTCACATATCTCACCAAGGCCTGCTGATCTAATCATAATGGGAAGGGCTATGGTCCCAACATTTCTTTTACATCCTTTGCAGAAAGAAGCACTACCACACCTCTTGTTTTACTTGATGCCTATTCCTTCTAGATACCATTTTTCATAAACCTGCAAGGAATCAGAGTAGTCACTGTTCCCATTAATAAAGTATTTGTGTCAGTCTTGCAAAACATTATGATGCAGAAAATGAAGACACTGAGATAAATGTGAATCATCCAACACCACAAAGCCTAACAGCATGGGTCTAGTATCAAAAGAGGTCTAGGTAAGTATGATGGCTGTGCAAACAATCAAGAACATTACTTTTTAGATATACTAATGGATCACTTGAAGTTGGTAGCTATCATAATGCCCAAAGTGCACAGTAATGTTTGAAATTAGAACCCTTAATGTATCCTCACACAAACTAACAAAGCTCTAACTTGACAGAACCTATCTTTATGAAGACATAGCAGTCATTAACGGCTGCTCTTTTCAGTCAATTTAAAGATAATCTTCTACATCAGGCTTAGCATTTCTACCAGTTTATGACAATATCTGGGGTCTGGAACCATGGAAGCAATGAAGCCAAGTATGCTGCCACAAAGTCCATTGACAGAACCACCAAAAGCCATTCATCCAGGAAGAGCTCATGCAGGGCCTTCTTTTGCAAAGCCTCTGCTATCATAGCTAGCACAATAGCAAACACTGTGGGTGTAGCAGAGAGAAACAAAAATTGAGGGCCATGTACTAAAAGAGATGCCTGCAGTGAGCAAACCGAAGGAAATTCCTGTGGGGAACCCAGACACTGATGTGCCAAAATGCATCCATCATCAAAAACCATTGGGTGTACCATAGCAGCAGGAGTTTGAAACCCCTGGTAAGTTATTGTACAGAACAGAATGTACTGAATGTGTTCATTGAAGCCACTGGAGTCCAAGATAGGATGTAAGTGTTCTATGCTCTTTGGAAATGGTATGATGAGAAACCTTTACTTCCATCCAAATGTGGAATTGGCTCTAAATGTCTGTTGTGGAGTAAGGTCTGCATCTGTTCCAAAAACTGCAAAGATTGTCTTTTCTGCTGTAAAATATGCCATCCATCTCTTTCTGTGCCTAGACTCCAGAAGTCCTTTATGATGGCTGTTTTAGCTGCCGAAATTCAGAGAATCAGCTCCCAAAAAGCAGTCATAGGAAATAGTCAAGACGATGACTACTGAGCTCATACCATTGCTCTCCATATGAATATGGCCAGAACAACTGGTGGGAGATTCACTACTTGACATTTGATGGCCTTCCTACTCCTATGTGGGTCTTCCTGCAGAATGAAAATGGCATTACAGAAGTGGGAAGGAGGGAGAAGGCTTCAAACAGACACTTCACAGTAATCACTGCCTGTTTTCTCTTTCATTGGTTATTAAAAACTAAATTTTGAAATGCCCAACTGAAGAAAACTTCACATCTAAAGGAATTATCTAGAATGGCCTACCCAAGACCACCCTTAAAGAAGTACAGTTTGAACCACTGCACATAATAAGGACATATACTTGAGTCTGCTGGCTAGTCATAACATCGGCAAAGTCTGAATTATAACTCAGTACAAGAAAGGTCACCTCTCCATAAAGGCTGTGGTACGGATATTCATGGAATCTGTCTTGATCCTAGACTGAAGGAAATCAGACAGTTCCTTCAGTGCCTGACTAACTAGGGAGGACTGAAACCTTGACAGGTAGAACAAATAATTGAGGTATCTAATTTCCAGCATTGCAGAGAATACTCTCTTCCAAGCCTTGTCCAAAGCTTTAGCTGTCTTATCAAGCAGTAAAGTCAAAGGTTGCTGCAGTCTATGTGACCTATACTGTACAAAAAAGAACACAGTAGGATCTGGCCTTGGTTACTTAATTAGGATGCCACTCCACTCATGTGGAGACATACAGAGCATCAGCCTTCCCAGAAGCAGAAACTATTGAAACTCAATACCTTTAGGCTGCACAAATAGCATCACTGAGGAAAGTCCCCCATGGGTGAGTGACCACAAGTCTTAATTCTTCTGGCATACATGCATACATTCATACATACTGACTGAAATAGTTATAAGGAAGGCTAGAGAAGATTCTGGCCAGTCCACAGAGCACTTCATCAGCCTGAGAGTCCATCAAAAGTTGGATTCATCTGGTGGGGAGCTATAGCCAGGGGATGACTCTTTGTTGATATCTGCTTCAAAAGCCAATAATGTCTTGCTCTTCTGATACTCATTCCCAGGACAGTGAAAGAGAGGAACATCCTACCTCCCTCCATTAGCTACAGAATGGAACAGGCCACCTTCATCAGATGCAAAAGGGGTCAGTCATGTGATGTGAAAGCACTTTGTTCAGGCATAGAAGCTTCAGCACTCAGGGAAGTACGCATTGGAATTTGTTCAGTACATTATTGGCTGCTACTGTGTAAACAGAAACATCATACAGGAGTTAGCAGACATGTGCCATGCCAACATGGAGTCAAAGAGGATGTCTGATGTGCCTGCTCCCAAATGATTTCAGAGCTTTGTATAGTATTAACCATCTTTTCTATAAGGGACCTTTCAATATCTAACAATGGGCATCTTAGAAGATATTCAGGCATTCACATCATGAATTCCACTCCATTTCTTGATATGATGTTTGATTTCCAAGGAAAGCAGAGGAGAGAACCCCCAATATTCAGGCATTTGACAATACGGCCCATTTCACTAAGGCAGTGGGAACACTGACTATACCCATATGGCATTCAGTATATCAGCCTGAAAAGCTTCCATACCATTAATTGCCCGGTGCTGTGTGGTGCAGAAAATTTTATATACAATATGTTTATGCACCATCTAGGCAGTTCCCATGATTCCCACATCTGGCACACATGTGGTCTATACTAACATTTCACACAGGGTTACTTCCCACAGGGTCATCAATTGGATAGCTGTACTTACTGCAACCCTGAGAGTCCCCAGTAGTCTGACCCCATGAACATAGGTAGCAGATCACTCATAATAGTGGGCAGTGCAGTGGTACAGAGGTTAACATTGTCACCTCACAGCAAGAGGTTCTCCAGTTTGATTCTCAGCTGGGGTACCTTCTGTGTGTGGTCTTCATGTCCTCCCTGCATTTGTGTGGGTTTCCTCTGGATGCGCCACTTTCCTCCCACAATCCAAAGACATGCTTCTGAAGTATTTCTCCCCGGGTCTCCACTGAAAATGGCCTGTGTCCTAGATGGACTTTCCAGGTCAACAAATGTTAAATAAATAAATAAATGAATAAATAGTGTCCACTGTTGTGTTTTATAAGTGGCAGTTGATATAAGTTGGAACAGTTTCTGATGACCCATGTCCATATTCACCAGGCTATGGGAGAGATGAAGTATAATACCACATTGTTACAAATATGTAACATTATCAAATGTGGATTTGGACTGGTGAATAACCATTTCCACTGCTTAGATATATCTGATGGCACACTGTGAAATGCTCAAGAGACCTGCACAAGGTATATGTGGTCTGTCCTATTCTTCCTAAAATGATGCTTCAAAGTGTTTAAAATATGAGGACACCAAAGCGTGTGTAAAAATGTGAAAAAAAGGATGATGATGATGATGATGAAAGCTCTACTTGACATATCTGTGGCAGCAGCAGAAGAGGAGCTGGTTAAGGTGACATCCAAAGAATAGACTATGGTAGGACATCATTCAAAGCAGTGGAGGTTGCAATACAATGTGTCACTGATAAAGAGGTGGCATCTGGTCTCAACTATGGGCCATGACATGAAAACCACAGAACAAAACTGATGCATGCAATAACACTCCTAGGCAATGCATTACAGTGTCCACACTGTCCATCAGACATTAACCATATCCACTCAGGCCAAAAGGGCATGCAGGACACAGTAATCTTCATTTGCCCAGGTGGACTGGGGAGCAATTACAGGGAGCAGCAATGCTAGTATTGGTGGATGGGTAAATGCAGTAGCCACACACATGGCTCGGATGTTGGAGTGAGTCAGGAATCACACTCCAATGATGAGGTGGAACTTCCATAAACAAAATACTGCTAGCCTGTACCATGTGATTCCATTGTGTCAGGACTGGAGGAATCCTATCCAAAGGATATTGTCTTGAAGAGTGGTGCATGTAGCAACTTCACTGAATGGCACATTATCAAGATACAATGAAAATAGGGAGATATAATGGCCAAATTGTGTACAGCTGCATAAAACATATTGTATGTGAGTATGTCAGGCTAGCATAGGGCAGGGACAAGGAAATATATACAGGCCCATTGCAACAGGATAGCAAAAGGGGCAGATGCTCATCAAGGCCACATGACATGCCACCTGCACCATACACCCATTTTCCACAATCCATTTATACCCAACAAGGAGTACCACTGTAAAATGTATGATAGCGGCATGTTATCACAGAGAGATTACCACACATATGGCATAACACTGCATGTTTATTATAGCGGGAAGTTATTTCAACATCTGAACACAAATAAATTAATCATATTTGATGGCACAGGTAGCAACATGGCATACAAGAGAAATACTAAAATCTACAATCATCAGCAATATACACAAATAAATGAATAGACTGGCCTGTGACTCATCCTGTGGGAATATCTGGTCTCCTGTGACCACTGTCACTGCCATACAGATGCGGCACTAGAGTGTGAGACCTAGTCAGGAAGTGCCAGCTGCATGTAGTTCCACTGCAAGAAGACCTCACTTTGAACCTTGCACCTAGGGTCATGCAGCCGTATACCAGCTCGACCCACAGTGTTATGGTACATGATAATTTGTCAGAAGCTCCTGATGGAACTAGTACCCATGAAATGAGGCTGCTGGGCACAGGCTGCCAAGTGCTGCTTTAAAATGATGGACAAGATATAATGCACTGACCATAAAGTGCAGACTCCTGACATCCTGCTATGCTGGTATGCCACCAGAACATTATGTAGATTCCAAATATGGGGTTAAATCAAACTCACACCCATGGTTAACTAAAAAAGCTTGGCACAAGAGAGAAAGCATAGGCAAACTAGCTTAAAATAAAACACAGGATACTTATCAAAATTTTGGGTTTTGCAGTTGGTAGTAGGATTGCTTGTTTCTAAGGTGCCGGAAATTTTGGGTCTATATTAAATGAACAAAATGACAAAAGAGTGAACACTCTTTCACTGATACATAAAATCTGAAACCATAAAACAGCAAATTTACGGAACAGCAATAATTTTTCCAGGGAAAAAAATCACTGGTCTGTTCTCGGGACTTTGCCATTTCCTCCACTGTGGTGAGATCTCAGAGCTGGTATATTTACATAGGGGGGTGTGGGGGGGACACAGGCCCCCACATCAGGGGGTGTGGGGGGCAAGGCCCCCCACTTTATCTTGTCTTTACATTTTTTTTTTTTTGGAGCAGCGATTTTTTTTCCCTGGGAAATAATCTCTGTTCCATAACTTCACTGTTTTGTGGTTTCGTCATTTATCTGGCGATGAAAGAGTATTTGCTCTTTTATCATTTTGATCATTTAATATAGACCCAAAATTTCCGGCATCTTAGAAACAAGCAATCCTACTACCAACTGCAATATAAATATCAGAGCAATTTAAGTAAGTATACTTTTTGTGAAGAGCTTTTCTGGGATTCTGCTGAAAAGGTTTTTATTTTATTTTTTTTCTCAGTCGTACTTTCCCAGTCAACAAATGGAAATAAATAAATGTGAGTTATTCTAACATCAATCCAGACCTTCATTCCAGTTCTTGAAAACAGAATGATGAATGAGTACAACAGTGAATTATGTACTCTAAAAGCATTTGTGCTTACTTATTTGTATTTAACCAGACAACAATAGAAACTGCTGTCTGTTTAGTCATGCATTTTACAATTATCATTGAACCATCATTAGTGGACCGGAGTTCCACTGTGGCAACCCGTAACCAGGAAAAGCTGAAAGAAGAACAACAACATTGAACCATTCTCAATTAATTTGTGTCATCAAATTTAAAATTAATTAAACTCATACATTTATATTGTACGGGCAATAACTGCTGCACAGTGACAAATGTTCTTATGGCAGAAACAGAGACAGTTCATCAATATTTGTAGCTGATGAAGTCAACCTTAGCACTACACAGTTAATCTGAAAACAGTTTAACCTACACTACTACGCAATCAGACTATATGCAATAAAAAATACTAGGGCATCTCCTTAATCTAGGCAATTATGGGAACGCTTGCTTCATTAAACCATGCTTATCTGGAATATATATGGCTAAATTATTCTTAAGTCAGTAGGGGAAAAATAAAAAAGGTACATAACAATGTATAAGATTTTTTTAGAAAACCTGGTAAAAAAAAACAGAAACCACATTAGCTACTTATAATTTTAAAGGGTATATTAGCTTAAAGAATTAGCCCACTGATAATAAAAATATCTGCTTATGGCACCAAATCTAAGTGCCAGCACCACAATTTGTTTGTGTCTTTTGGCTTTTCCCGGTTAGGGGTCGCCACAGCAGAACTCCGGTCAGCTAATGATTGGCAATTGATTTTTACGTACCGACTTGCCAGGCCTGATGCACAACCTTCAACGAAGGTACACCCATTCACGCATGTCTCCATGCAGAAGACGCTCTAGCTGAGAATCAAACCGGACAGCATCTTACGTGAGGCGACAACGCTACCGCAACACCACCACCGCGGGTAAGTGCTAGCACCACAATACATTGCAATATTTTTTTCACTTGCTAAGTTGTAAATGGAGATGGTACTTATATTTTGTCATGATCTTTTTAGTTTGCAAACCACAACTGTATTATCAATTTTTAAATATATAAAAGCTATACATACAACAGCTGTTGGTGAACGCTGTAGAAGCCACAGTGTTAAAGAATCAGTGAATCTGTCTGTAACAGTTATTACTTACGCAGCTTTCTGATATTTATGTTTCATTTTTCTGTCAAAAGTGCCCAGTGATTTGGACACATTGATCAGCTTGAGGATAAGTGTGACTTCAGACATCAGACAAGTTGTCCATACTTGGTAAGTCAGTGTATATCTTTTTTAGTGTTAGTAAGACAAATGGTGTGTTGAAGAGTACTACCAACATTTAGTATAAAGGTGAAATGTGCTTCATAAAATGTTTGAGATAAAGTGTTATAATAAAACGTGAACTGAGTTAAGATGGACTGTATTACAGTTTACCAGATGCCACTATTGCCAGTACTGCTGCAGCACACACACACACACACACACACACACACACACACACACACACACACACACACACACACACACACACACACTTACATACCTCTCATCTGTACAGATTGCCATATATTTTTGGTTCGTTTTTCATAAAATTGTCTTGCAAATTATTGGCAAATCATTAAATATTGAAGTTAGAAAATAATGACAGCCGATTGAGTTTCAACTTCATACCCTTCAGAAAATTCATACTAATGCAAAACCTATTTTATCAACTTTCTAAGTTTTCTAAGTTTGTAAGAGCAATATTTAAAATGTGTCCCTATTTTGGGTGTGTTGTCCCACTTTTATTTATGGCTTTGTCCAGATTTGTTGCTCTAAGAGGTTAAGAGGTATGACACACACACACAGACACTGGTTTAATTACCAAAGATGGTGTCGTTAATCATCCCATTCAAATATAGTACATATAGAGACTTATATTACCAAAGACAGAATTGTTACTCATCTCAGTGGGGTGTAGATAATGGTACCTGGCCCTGAAGCCAGGAGTGTTTCCTAATCCCTAGCATTTGTATAACTAAGTGGACAGAATGGTTTACAAAAAAGCTGTATATGCTAGCCGGAACAGAATTTGTTTCCTTCCCATGCTTTAGGTTCCCTAAACAGAATGCAGGTCTCTATTTATATCTAACAGTAGACATTTCCCTTTTGGATGACATAACCCCCATCCACTGCAACATGTCCAAACAGATACATATTCACTCAGTCTAGTCACTGGGTTACTAAGTGGAGCTGTGTAAGTCAGTACTTGCAAGCATTATATATGTCCTGCCGCCTATGTAATTTTTTCCCACTAAAACATCCTCTCTATCTTTTTTAATCCCCCTCAAGAACTTTTGTGGCAACAAAGTTCTTTCTTTTCTAACACTGCTTCCCTCTGGTAGGAACAAAGCACCTCTATACAACTTAACAATCACTGTTTAGGAGCTAGTCTGGAGGCTAAAGCTTACATTATGCTTAGCCTCAATTCTGTCAGCTTAGCTTCACTTACACCTTAGCCCTACACTCATACAGAGCCATATCATTGAATGTATACTGTTTACCCACTCACAAATGCATCATCTCCAAGCATTCTTTACACTAAGATCAAAATACAAGCTAGCCAAAAAAAAAGTCAAATCTTCCCAACTTTCCTGTAAACAATGATGAATGTCTTCTTTGCCTATACCTTTCTGGCAAGTAATCAATGTTATTGCACGTTTGACAATTCCTATCTTCCTGCTTGAAAAAACTAAAAACATTTATCTGTGCCATGAAAAAATATGCACATCCACCCAAACGGAAGACAAAGCCAGCACACCCAACTCACCAGGTGATACACCCCAGCACATAACCATTTGAATTGTCAAGACTCACAATGCCATCTCCAGAAATGTGGAGATTAAATGACCAAAAATATGGGCTTACATATGTTTAGTCTGAGACAGTCATTCTTTTGGAATATTCCCTGTTCTCCAAAGTGTGGTCATTCTTAAGTTAGTATATATAAGTTTGGGGGATGCAGGGGATTTCCTACACATCAGGCATACAGAGGCCTTGCTCCCTGTAAAAACAAATTAAATGACTATTTTTGGTCTTTTTCACATCATTTTGAGACTTGGCATTGTGGGTTCCAACATTTCAATAGGAATCCACACCATAGTTTTACTTTTAGTCAATATACACCAGGACAATATGGAACCCTGCAAAAATTACAAATGAAAGCTAATCTTAATCTCACCATTTTCCATCCATCATTCTAATGACGGTACTTTGTTTACCTAAACCTCTTACTGTTCCAATTAATCTATCAACAGCTGTCAAAGTCCTTATCTTTTAAAGAAAAAACTGTGTGTGTGTGTGTGTGTGTGTGTGTGTGTGTGTGTATGCTCAACCTGTGATAGACTGGTATGTTGTCATACAATAGCTTTCTGCTTTTGCAAATTACTTACTGGGATAAGGTCTAGCTCTTCCTTAACCCTGATTGGGGTAAAGCAGGTATGGCAGAATGGAAGAAGGAGTGAGTGAGCGAGCGGGCGAGTGAGTGAGTGAGTGAGTGAGTGAGTGAGTGAGTGAGTGAGTGAGTGAGTGAGTGAGTGAGTGAGTGAGTGAGTGAATAAAGAAGATGAAACAGCAGGATACCTGTACTTTTTATACAACTGGGAGGGTGTAAAATTATCACTTTGTGTAAAATATATGGAATAGAATGTTCATATATTCTACATACTTAAGATAAGCCAGTGAAAAACATGAAACAAGGATATTTTACCAGCACCAAGGAATAAGGAAAAAGAGAAAAATAAGAAAACAATTATATTTATGCAACACAATTTTTAAAATAATTTAAAAAATATTAGCATATCCTGTAAAATGCAGATGGGTCAAAAATGTAGTAGAAAGCATATCTGAAATAATAACAGTAAAGGGAAGGGGACTTACAAAGCTCAGCCCTATAGCACAGAGAATCAAATGTTCTTTAGAAAGAAAGTGAGATGTGCATAAATTATTTTTTTAAATATTTTTTATCTCCACTTGCCAAAGTTATCAAGCAACACCTCCTATCAGCCCATTCACTCTCTTCAACTCCAGCTTCCAATAACATCTGAAGACAGAAGCAGCAGACAAGAATTGCAGTTGTCATCCAGTTGTTTTTAAGAAATTTAGGATGCTCCTAAATGACAGCCCTTGTTTGCTGGAAAGTATCATGTGGCATAGGATGAAGCCTTGACTGCTGCCCAGAACACCAGTGTTTGCTTAAAGGTACAGGTGTCTGAGGAGCCAAGTGGAGGAGAATGAGCTTGGCTGGCTGCTGGACCCATGATATTGGCAACATGTAGTGGTATCTAAGTGTATTGCTTGCCTATAATGACCAGGTTGGCTTGAACTGCCAATGCAGATGTTGCTCTGTGAAGCATGGGAAAGGCAAAGACATATATGGAAGCATGCATACCTCCTCCTGAACAAGCAGCAATTGCAAGTCAGCATACTGCCTGTGGGAGGGATAGATAGGCCATTCCTTGAGTGTCCATATTACCTGATCGAACATTTAGGTTAGCAAATACCTAAACATCAATCTGGTGTGTGTGTGTGTGTGTGTGTGTGTGTGTGTGTGTGTGAGTGTGTGTCTTTCGGCTTTTCCTGGTTAGGGGTCGCCACAGCGGAACTCCGGTCCACTAATGATTGGTAGTTGATTTTTATGTGGCGAGTTACCAGCCCTGATGCACAACCTTCAATGAAGGTATGCCCATTCACGCATGTCTCCACACAGAAGATGCTCTAGCTGAGAATCGAACCAGACAGCATCTTACTGTGAGGTGACAACGCTACCGCCAATCTGGTAATATTGAAAAATTAAAACAGTGAACAGCCGATTTAATGAAGGGAATGAATTCCCTCAACCGCAAAAAAAAAATTCTAAACCAAAATTCTCCCCACACCCCCCCTAACTAAATATACCAACTCCGAGATCACTCTACAGTAGGGAAAGGGGCAAAATCCACATAACGGCAAAGGGAATTCTTTCCCTGTGTTAAATCAGCTGTTTGCGGTTTTTTGCTTTCACTATTACCAGATCGACGTTTAGGTACTTGCTAACCTAAATGTTCGATCAGATAATAGGAACCCTTCCTTGAGAACTGGAAGTCAGCATACTGCCTGTGGGAGGGATAGGTAGAACATTCCTTGAGACTTGGAGCTGGCCCACTCCCCACCACCTGATTCTTGCTAGATGGAATAAATGGGCCGATTATGCTTCCTGGAGCAGACTGAATGGGCCACAGAATTCTTATATAGCCCAAGGTGCCTGTCTCTTGCACCCTAATGGAATAAATGGGACAGATGAGTGCAGGCAATAGAGCTGTTGGGCAGGTCCTGGCCAATGTGTGCAGGAGAAGGGAATCTGCCTGCATCCTGGCAGTATATGGATTAGAATAGTTTCATTTTGCTGAGCATTATGATGGCTTTATTAACTTTTGATTTGTATTGTATTACATTTTATGCATTGCAATTTATAGATTGCTGGACTGAGGTCTTGAAAAAACTAATGGAAATTTAGTAGACTTATTCCTTCTGTTACTGTATATTTGTTGTGTATGGAATGATGCTAGTATGAATTTAGAAGGTTAAATTGGTTGTTGACATGTTGTAACACTTTGTTGTGCCAAGTCTGTAAAGACAATGGGGAATAATCAGAAACTTGTAGCACGTATGTGAAGTTTTAATTCCCACAAGTCATTTTTGTCTAGTGTCATGGAAGGTAGCTAGATCTGCATCTCAAAATTATGTTTTTGCAATAAATGTATATTTGAAATGTATAATTAACCACTTTTGCCACAATATGTGAAAACAGCTAAACATAACAAAATGCAATAAGGAAGGAGCACTTTACATAAGCACTGCAGATTTGTAAATACCTACTATAACTTTTCAAAATGTGAAGCCTGAGTGACCAAACAAAGCCAGTCATGGGTAAATCCAGCATTGCCCACATACAGGAGTGAGTTAATACTATTATACAATGATATTACTTAAGAAAATAGTTTGTCTTTTCTAAATTATGTCATTGTATAAAGGAACTTTAGTGTTTTTCCACCAATTCTCCTATGTAGGAGATGTCTAACATTCATATTGCATGTACCATTGTATTCTTTAATAGTGTCTTCTGATTTTCTTTCTCATCAATCTTTCCACATTTTATTTGTTCTTGATAGTTTTCTATTTCTTCATTAAAGCATTCTTTTTTCTCTCTTGTTTATTTTTATTATTTCCTACATTTTCATGCTTATATTTAAACAGTCTTACTTACTAATTTCTCATTTTTCGCATTTATCCATTTCAGTACCTTATATAAATTTAATGAAACTGCAAATAGTACTGGATTTAGTATCCCCAGCCACCCTTCATCTTTATTCATATATAATACTCCTCCCTTTACTGGATTTAATCTACAGTCCCATATAAACATAAATATAAGTTCTAATAATTGTTTCTCATACATTCTCTGAATCATAAACACCCTTGAAAGATTTGCTATATTTCCCATTAATACTGGATTTATCAAATTAGCTTTTCTTATAAGATAATCTGTATGACTTCCACAAAGAACATTTTTTAAATTCCTTTAAAAGGTTTTACCATTGAGTACCATTTATTGTTTTATCTCAAAAATGAATTCCCAATACTCAAATTTCTTTCATTGTAAAATTGTATTCCTCATATCTTTATCCTATCTCCCAAACCATAGGTTCATAAGTAGGTACCAGGCTATTGGCCCTAGGGCCTATATAAGCCGAGCCAAAAAGATACCATGGCTTTCACCATCCAAGAAAATTATTTTCCTGTGCCACTATTGAGCAGAGCCACAGAAGTGATCCCCGGGATGAATTTCCTATTTCCCATCCAATTATCAAGATTTTTCTTGAAGAGTGTTAATGAGGAGCTTTGTTTGATATAGATAGGTAGTTTGTTCCAGAGTATGGGTAGTCTCTGGGACAGGAATCTATCCCTCCAGCATGTTCTGTTTATTGTGGTGACCAGGTTTAGGTCCCTAGAGCATGTAGCTCAGAGGGATCGGGATTTAATTAAGTGGAGCATGTCCAACAGTTCTGGGTTTGACATAGCTTTGTATGTTAGGCAGGAATCACATCTGAGTAGGCGATATATGATGGAGTAAAGCTGGAGTTTTTTGAGACGGTCTGCGTAGGGCATCTGTTTGAGACCAGTAATCATCTTTGTGAGATATTTCTGCAGCCTTTCCAGTCATTGTTGATGTCTTGTGAGGTATATACCAAAAGGGGCATTGTCCTCTATAATGGGTATAATGAGTGATGAGTAGAGGGGAACAATGACCTTTTTTTTCATGGATGAGAAACCTTTTGTGATGAGGTGTGCCATGTAGAAGGATTTCCTGACTACTGTGGCAAATTGATTATCAAAGGAGAGACTACTGTCCACCTGTGTCCCAAGGTCTCTTATCACACTTTCGGTGTTAAGTAGACTAACGCCTATGTGGTAGTTCATGGGTACAGAGTTTTTACCAAAGGAGATGAAAATGCACTTTTTGGCATTGAGCTTGAGGCCATGGCTTTGACACCAGGCATCTGTTTCCATGAGGCCCTTTTGTAGGATGTCCACATTGTTAGGAGTTTTGATTATGGCTCCTAATTTACAGTCATCTGCGAACTTTGTTACCCAAAGATCTTCTGTGTTAGCCTGTACTTCAGAGAAGTAGATACCAAACAGGAGAGGACCCAGGACTGAACCCTGTGGTACTCCACTTGTCACTGGTCTGAAGTCAGATTTGGAGTCTGCTACTTTCACAGTGTGGGTTCTGTCAGTGAGCCAGTTGGCAACCCATCTTGTGACATAGAGATTTATACCTAGTTTAGTGAGTTTATCTATAATTCCATAGTGGGGGATGGTGTCGAAAGCCTTGGCGAGATCTAGATAGGCTGTGTGAACCACCTTACCCTCATCTACAGCTTTGGTGACTGCTTCAAAGAAATCTATCAGGTTTAGGAGACATGATCTGCCTTTTACAAACCCTAACTGGGTAGGGTCCAGAGTTTGGAGATTACCAATGTCTTTGTTTATATGTTCCATGATGATACATTCCATGGCCTTGCAGACCAGGCTAGTCAGGATAATGGGGCGGTATTTCATGGGGTCCATGGTGGATCCCCCATTTGTGGAGTGGGATAACCATTGCTGTGCACCATTCAGTGGCACAAAGCCTGAGGTGAGGCCATGATTGAACATGGTACTTAGGTGGGGTGCCAGTTCATTCTGTAGTTCATGTAGAACACAGCCTGGGATGTTGTCAGGTCCCATGGATGCTGTGTTCTTGGCTTTGGAGAGTGTGGTTTTTACCTGTGCAGCCATTATTACAAGAACTTTGCATTCTTCTGGTATAGAGATGGGTCTTTTAGGGAGTGAGAAGGGGGTAAAGTTAGCACTGAACCTATCTGCCAGGATGTTGGCAATATCAGTTGGTTCTGTATATTAAGTGCCATTGTGCTGTAACTCAGAGCAGATCTGAGTGTTGCCATTAGGATGCTTGACATCACTATAGAATGCTTTGTGGTTGTCTTTAGAATCAGTGGTGATTTTGGTTTCATAACTAGCTTTGGAGGATTTATGAGGGATCTCAGCTTCATACTGAGGCTGACCAGGGAGTGCCTCCAATCATGGGATTTTATTATTTTTTGCAACAGTTTCGTTCTTCTGTTGTAGAGTTTGTTTATGGCAGGGGACCACCAAATTGGCTTAATTTTTTTGGAGAAAAGCATCTTGGTTCTGTTAGGGATAGCACGATCCATGCACTCCTGTAAGTGTTTATAAAGTGCATTTGTGTAGGATTCAGCAGTTGTACCTCTATTGTCCGTCTGCATGGGTGTCGCAAAGTTTGCCACTTCTGTCTTAAGAAATGTGAAGTTGGCTTTGGAGAAATATTTTACAGTAGTTTCCCTAGTGGGTGGTGGGAGCGGGATGTGGATGTCTAGGGTGATTACCCATGTTGGTAATGACCAGGTCTAGGATATTGCTGCCCCTGGTGGGGGTGTGGATAAGTTGATCCAAGGCTTTGGAATTTATGAATTCCAGAAAACGTTGACCAAAAGAGTTGGAGCATGAGTAATTTTCCTAGTTAATGGTGGAGTAGTTGAAATCACACAATTATTAGGGTGTTGGGTTGTACCCTAATATTTTCCAGTGTATCAAGAAATGAAGAGTGGGAATCCTGGTGCATGGAGGGGGATCTGTAGCAAACTACAATTTGGATTGCAGTCTTGCTCAGAGTTAGTTGCACTTGGATAATCTCAGATGCATTATGCTGAGCAACTAGCCTGGAGGTGTGGATATCCTTAATGAATATGGACACACCTCTGCCTTTAGTGTTTTGGTCCAGGTTAGGTGGCCGAAAGGTGTGGTATGAATTATAGCCTGGTAATGCAGGGGTGCTCTCTAGAGCCTTGAACCAGGTCTCTGAAACTGCATGGATTCTGATGCTCTCCATTTTAAGGAGTGCCTTGAGTGAGTGGATTTTGAGGTTTAGACTTCTAGCATTGAGTAGCAATACCCTCAGATTTTCCTTGCTTGACCTGTTATGGTGGTGAATTTGTCATTTGAACCTTGCCTAAAAAAGGCACTATAGGCTTGGCAAGATCCTTAGCCAGTATCCGGAATTCCAAAGAAAACCGGTGCAGGCCATCTCTGGCAAAGCATCGTGGTATGTCGATCATGTCATTCCAGACAGACAGATACTGGATCCCCTTAGAATGACACAAGAAACTTAGCCAATTGTTGAAGTTAATCATTTTGTCCTTGTACTGTGGTATCATTCTGGGTGATGGCAGGATAGTACTCAGGGCTAGGGTCATACCTGCCTGAGCTACAAGATCGGAGAGCTCCTCCATTTCTCTTTTCATGTAGTTCAGGGAGGTACATCTCAGGTCATTCACACCAACATGGACAATGACAGAGTCATATTTGTACTTGTTGTGGAGTGACCTGAGAGCGTGCGTTATGTGGTGGATTCTGGCACCTGACAGGCAGCTGACAGTAACTTTCTCCTTGTTTGGCCTGGTGAGTGGAACATCAGTGTGCCTGACTATGGAGTCACCTATGACTAGAATATTTGGTACGTTGTTATGCTTTATGGGCTGTGGTTGAGTGGCACACAAACAGAGTTTGTGGGCTATGTGTCATTTGGTTTGTGTTGGAGGGTGGAGGTTGCTTGCTTTTCTGCTTTGGAGGGCTCTGTTGCTTGGGCAGGTTTTTATTGAGAGCCTCTGTGAATGTAGCTGTCTGTTTTGTATTTCTATGTGTGTGTTTTGGTGGTGTAGGTTTTGAGGGATTATGTGATGAGTGCGGTGTGGTGCAAGTGTTTACCTTCTCCTCTTGATTGTCTAGTCCAGTCTTGGGTGAAGAGAGCTTTACTTCCAGTTTGGCTATGTAAGTACATCTCTCACACGTTGTAGTGTTGGGTGGTAAGAGGAGAGGGTTGTCTTTGTACATGAGGCAATTCCTGCATTGCCCCAAGATGCCCAGATTCATCAGGTAGACAGGAGAAAACACTGGGAAATGACCCTTAGACATGCCTGGATAGGTGCTATTTATTAAGTACTAAAAACTGTTTTCCTCTAGATAAGTGAGAAAGTTGAGTGCTGTAGTAATTAGTAGCTTATTTAGTGCTTACAACAAGTTCTGAACAAGTGCTGAGCTCAAAGAAACAGGTTTGAGTGCTAAAACTAAAAACTGACTACTTCTAAGGGAAAATTTGAAGAGCAGACTTTATGGTGCCAGGAATAGTTTAACCCTAACTAAGCGGCGATGTATAAAGTGTATATATATATATATATATATATATATATATATATATAGGGTCATAGGTTCATAGGTTCGTACTAGGCTATCTGCCCTAAGGCATTTATAAGCCTAGCCAGAGTGTATGTGGCTTACACCACCCTTAGGATGAGAATACTACGCCCTTTTAGGGTTTAGTTTACTATGCCTCTGTCTAGTAGTGACACAGAGATGACCCCCAGGGTAAACCTACGATCTCCCATCCACTCGTCGAGATTTCTCTTGAATAGAGTCAGTGAGGGGCTCTGCCTAACATGGACTGGGATTCTGTTCCAGAGTGTAGGGAGCCTCTGGGTTATGAATCTGTCCCTCCAGCATGTCCTATTTATTTCTGTGTTGAGGTTTAAGTCACTTGTTCTTGTGGCTCTGATGGATTTGGATTTTCTGAGGTGGAGCATGTCCATTAATTCAGGATTGGACATGGCCTTGTACGTCAGGCACAGATCACCTCTGAGTAGGCGGTATGCGACTGAATAGAGCTGGAGTTTTTTCAGTCGGGCGGCATATGACATATGTTTAAGACCCTTTATCCTCTTGGTGAGGAACTTTTGGGGTCTTTCCAACTGCTGCAGGTGTCAGGTGAGATACATCCCAAATGGGGCATTGTACTCAATCATTGGCCTGATAAGAGAAGAGTACAGGGGCACAATGACCTCTCTTGATCTAGATGTGAAACCCTTCATGATAAGGTGTCAATATAGAAGGTCTTCCTAACCACTTTGGCAATGTGAGTGTCAAATGAGAGGTTACTGTCAACCTGGGTCCCTAGGTCCCTGATTACCTCTTCCGTACTTAATGGATTACCGCCTATGTGGTAATTTGTCGGTACCTTGTTTTTCCCAAAGGGTATGACTATACACTTTTTGGCATTCAGCTTAAGGCCATGGCTCTGGCACCAATTATCCATTTCTATGAGGCCTCTCTGAAGGATGTTTGTGTCCGCTGGAGTATCAATTATGGCGCCCAGTTTGCAGTCATCTGCGAACTTTGTCAGCCACAATCTTCCTATGTTTGCCTGTACCTCGGAAAAATAAATGCCGAACAAGAGGGGTCCCAGGACTGAGCCCTGTGGGACACCACTTGTGACTGGCTTAGAGTCTGACATAGATCCAGCAACTCTGACCCTGTGGGTTCTGTCCTTGAGCCAGTTTGCAACCCATCTTGTGACATATGGGCTTACATTTAAGCTGGTGAGTTTGTCTATGATGCCCGAGTGGGGTATTGTGTCAAAGGCTTTTGCAAGGTCAAGGTAGGCTGTGTGAACTGCCTTACCCTCATCAATGGCCTTAGTGACTGTTTCAAAAAAGTCGACCAAGTTCAAAAGGCAGGATCTGCCCTTGACAAAGCCAATTGGGTGGGATCCAATGTCTGTAGCTCCCCAATGTCTTTGTTTATGAGTTCCATAATGATCATCTCCATAGCTTTGCAGACCAGGCTCGTCAAGCTTATGGGGCGGTAATTTCCAGGATCCATAGAAGCACCGCCTTTGCGAAGTGGGACCACTGTTGCCGTACGCCACTCTTTGGGTAAGTATCCTGTAGTAAGGCTAAGATTAAACAGCAGCCTTATGTGTGGGTTTAGTTCCTCTTGGAGTTCATGTAGCACACAGCCCGGGACACCATCCGGTCCCATTGATGCTGTGTTTTTAGCTTTAGAGAGGGCGGCTCTCACCTGGGCATCTGAGATGTTAGGGAGGCTACACTCTGCTGGGATAGTTATTTCTCCTTTTGGGGGGGGGGAGGAGAAATTTGCACTGAACCTGTCTGCCAGAATGTTGGCAATGTCAGTGGGTTCAGTGTATTTTGTGTCATTTTGGACTAACTCTGAGCATATCTGGGAGTTTCCACCCAGGTTTCTAACATAGCTAAAGAAGGCCTTGTGATTGTCTTTTGTGTCTTTTGTGATTTTTCTCTCAAAGTTGGCCTTGGATGATTTTATGAGTGATCGTAGACTGATCAGAGACGCCTTCCCTTTTAGGGATTTTGCTCTGTCATGTAGTAGCTTCCTCCTCCTGTTGTAAAGTTTGTTTATGGCTGGGGTCCACCAGACTGGCCTGCCTTTGGGGAATGGGTCTTGGTTTTATTTGGGATTGCATGATCCATGCATTCTTGAAGGTGCCCATAGAAGGCATTTGCAAAGGATTCAGCAGTGTGGGTTGTGGTTTCCACTGGCCCAGGGGCCTCGAAGGATACCACTTCAGTCTTAAGAAGTGTGAAGTTTGCTTTTGAGAAGTTCTTCACTGTGGTCTTTTGTGCAGGGGGTAGGGGCGGGATGTGGATTTCCAGTGAGATTAATTTATGGTCTGATCTTACCAAAGAGGGATATACTTCTGGTGTGGAGCATTTTGTCCCCATGTTTGTGATGATCAGGTCTAGTATATTGTCTCCTCTTGTGGGAATGGTGACTAGTTGTTCCATTGCATTTGAGTTTATGAATTCTAGGAACCTTTGGGCTAGGGTGTTGGGGCTTGAGTAATGTTCCCAGTCTATGTTTGGGTAGTTGAAGTCTCCCAAAATGATGGTATTTGGAGAGACAGTCATACTCTCCAGTGTCTTCAGGGAAGGCTGTGTGGGGTTCCTGAGTTTGAGAGGGTGGTCTGTAGCATTCTACAAACTGTAAGGCAGTTTTGCCTATGGTTAGTTGCACCTGGATAGTCTCCGATGCTTCGTGCGTTGCCACTAACCTGGAGGTGTGGGTATCTTTGATGAAAATGGATACTCCCCCTCCTTTTGTGGTTCGGTCCAAGTTTTGGGGCCGGAAAGCATGATATGAGGTAAAACCTGATAGTGCTGGGGTGCTCTCAGGAGCCTTGAACCAGGTTTCAGTCACCGCACAGACATCGATGTTCTCCATACTGAGGAGGGCTTCGAGGGCGTGCATCTTGAGGTTTAGACTTCTGGCATTGAGCAGCATTACCCTTAGTTTTTTTCCACTTGTGTTTTCTAGGGAGGTAGGTTTGTCATTTGAGCCTTGCCTAAAAAGGCACTATGGGGTGGCAAGAGCCTTGGCCAATATCCGGAAGCCCAGGGGTGACAGGTGCAAGCCATCCCTTGCGAAGCAGCGTGGCTTGTCAAGCATGTCATCCCAAGCAGACATTGGATCCTCTTAGAATGACACCAGTAATTAAGCCAATTGTTAAAACTGATCATTTTGTCTTTGTACTGTGGCATCATTCTTGGTGAGGGTAAGATGCTGCTCAGGGTCAGGGTCATACCGGCCTGGGCTACATAATCAGAGAGCTCCTCTATGTCTCTTTTCATGTAGTCCAGGGAGGTACGTCTCAGGTCGTTCACACCGGCATGTACAATGACTGAGTCATATTTGTACTTGCTGTGGAGTGACCTGAGTGCTTGTGTTATGTGGCGGATTCTAGCTCCCGACAGGCAGCTTACTGTGATCTTTTCCTTGTTCAGTCTGGTGAGCGGGACGTCAGTGTGTCTGACTATGGAGTCACCTATTACAAGTGTGTCTGGCATGTTGTTAGGCCTTAAGGGCTGTGACTGTTTAGCACACTGACTTTGTGAACTATGTGTTGCATGTGCTATGTCTTGAGGTGGTGGTTGCTTGGGTGTCTGCTTTGGAGGCCTCTGTTGTTTTGGTAGATTTTTAATCAGCGCCTCCAAGTATGTTTTTGTGTGTTTATGTGTTTGGTTTGCTGTTGTAATAGTTCTATGTGAGACTGGGTTTGAGGTGTGCATGGTTACCTTCTCCTCCTGACTGGTCTTGCCAGTACTGAATTGAGGGAGCTCAGCCTCCAGTTTGGCTATATAGTTGCATCTCTCGCATATATTTGTATTTGTTGGGAGGAGGAGAGGGTTGTCTGTGTACATGAGGCAATTGTAACATTGCCTTAAGATT
>NC_056739.1:1589376546-1589414046 GCF_019279795.1 Protopterus annectens | reverse complement strand
GTCGTGCATCACCTTTTGTTCCTTGGTTCCCAAAGTATGTACAGAATAACATAGATATTATTTATCGAAAACAGTTTTAACTTATGTTTTTTAATCAGTATTTTTTAATTAAACTATAAAATTTATATTTATTAATACAAGTACTTTACAACAAGTTGTCAAATAGTGAACAAATACAAAGGTGAGTTTTACTTAATACTTAACTTTTTATGCTTTTTTATGTTGTTTTTGTGCAATGAACTTCTAAACTTCTAAACTAATTAATTAATTCATTATAGAATTGGATCATGTGATTTACTCAAATGTTATTTAAGTTGGCATTTGAATGTTAACTGTTACTCTGATGAAGCCCTGGGAGCTACAGGGTGAACGCGCTTAGTTTTGTTGTTCAATAAAGTTTGTTAAGTGTTTACTGGTTCTGTACGGGTTTTGTTAGCATTTTTTATTTTATTTGGTCAGTTTTGTGTTTCTGCTCCTTTGGGTGGGTTCTTTGTATGTTTTTTGCAGGGAGGACATGCAGACTTCACACAGAAGGCACCCTAGCTGAGAAGTGAACCGTAAAACCCCTTTCAAAACATGTAGCAAATATTCTTTTTGCCATTCCATTAAAATTTTTATACATTTGGTATCCTATCCCATCTGGGTCTGCTACTGAATCTATATTTACTTGCCTAAGCACTTTAGCTAAGTCATAAATAGTAATTTATTTTCAATCTCTTTATTTACTCCACCTGATTTTTTTGCTTTCCCTATTTTATTACATTCTGCAATTTAACTTTAAACATTTCTTCTGCATAAAGAACTAACGTTGACAAAATCTGTTAGTTGTTTTTCTACCTCTCCTTTCTTATTTTTAATTTTCTCATTATGCTATCTTCTCCCACAATCTTACTTTAGTATGCTGACACTTCTACCTTTTATCCTTGTAATAAATATCTTTGTTTATATAATAACGTCTTAATCTATTCATAATGTCTTGTATATAATTATTTTTCTTTATTGTAATATTCTCATTATTTTTTAAATTTTCAAAAGCATTTTTATGTATCTCTACATATCTTTCTTTTTCTATCTTTATGATTTTCCCCTTTTTGGAAAAAAACTTTTTATATTTTCTTTTAAATGTAATCCACCATTCTGACCAGTTACCATAAAATGCCTTAATAGAAACATGATCTGTCCATAGTTGTCATTTCTTCTTTTCCTTTTTCATTCTATTCTGTTCTATTAATTCATTTTATTTCCTTTCCTATTTCTATATGTTCTTTATTATCTCCATTAATTTTGATAAATGATCTGTAAACTGTGTTACAACTGCTTCTCCTTGAGAGAGTCAAGAGTTTAGCTAAGTTAGAAAGATCATAATACTGATTTAACTTCCTTGCAAGCATTACCGAAATCCCATACCAATGCTCTAAGAAAGTTATTTAAATTCCCAGCACTGACTTGCTCACTTTCCTGGGAAGGTACTACTTCACTACCTGCAGTTCTTGGAATCCCAAGACCATTTTTCAACACTGGTCTATAAAACTTGGCCCTACCACTAACCACATTTTTAATGGGGTGGGATTTACAGACTTTACTAACTTTGTATTGACGTTAGTTAAAATTTACAAAAGAGTTACACCTTACCTACCAGAACACTAGTAAGTTTATTTAGTGCCAGTAATATATCTTTAAACATTAAGTCAAAATGTAATGAATAAAAGCAGGCAGAGGCAAGGCTCCAGTTTCTTCAGCTGATTTATTACAAGACACACAAGCGCTTTCACCACAAGGCTTCTTCAGGTGTATAAAAAGCAGCAATCAACACACCCATTCTTATACTAAGCATTAGCTAGTCACATGATTAAAAAGAGAAAATTCTTAAAGGCACAAAGAACAACTGTATTCAGCCCACAGTAAAATGCATAGTAAAATATACAAAAATTTCATTACAAAAACCACATTTCATAAAAGCAATATTACAAAAATACGACTCAGATAACTAGCGACCTAGGTGGCATCACACTGACGACTGAGACAACAGTGGTAAGAAGGAAAACTATCACAACCACAGCACAAGTTCATCAAGAAGCGACTGGTGAAGCTTTGAATAGATGCGATCTTGATGATGGCATCCATACTTCTTTTTTAGAAAGCCTACGACCTCCAGGTCTGACTTTCCCTCTTCCAACCAGGAACAGGTCTGTAAGCCGAGGAAGAGGAGGCTTGAACCATGGACAACAGAGAGGGAGAAGTATGACCAGAAACAAAAGGAAGCACCCAGAAGGAACGGTGATTCCATACACGATAAAGAAAGCTTTCATGAACAGCAAAAATTAATAGTTAATTTATCAACCTATACTCTATCCAGATATGAATGTAATGTGTTGAAAAAAGGACTTTCTTTTATCCCGACTGCTGACTCTGACATTACTGAAATTGTATTTGATATTAAGTTATTTACACGCAATTTAATGTTGAAAATTATGTATGCTAATAATGGTGAAAATGGGGAATTTATGTTTAAAAAACCAAGCTCTTTTTTACCCAAGTTAAATCCTTTGGTTTCTGCATTTGAGCAGTTATGTCTAGATGATGTTTATAGAGTGTTTCATGAACAAAAATTACACCCTAGTAGCAGCAGACAGTGCAATTTATCCAAAGATGAATTTACAGCATTAAATAATTTACAAATGAATCCATGTATCATGATACGCCCTGCAGACAAGGGAGGACAGATTGTAATTTTGAATAGGGAAGACTATGACAGGAGAATGCTTGTTTTATTAGCTGATGACACATTTTATAAAGTTATTACTTTATCACAAGTTAATAGAATGGTTGAACATGTACACAACAAGCTAAAGGAAATAGCCAGGATGGGTCTCATTGATGAAAATTTATTAAAATACTTCCTTATATTTAACCCCACTACCCCAGTGATTCAAGGATTACCCAAGGTACATAAAAATAGGGAAAATTCTCCTATGAGGCCCATTGTAGCTGGAAGCAACTGGTGCACTGAGTCCATTTCTATTTTTGTGGAGAAATTCCTTAGGAATTTGATTAAACGGTCAGACTATATCTTGAAGGACACTGAACATTTTGTGAGAGACTTATACAGATTTGCATGTGAAAGAGAGCAACAAGCCTGTAAACAACAAATGCTGTTAGTTACCCTTGATGTGGTGTCACTTTTCACTGTTATTCCAAATGATTTTGAGATTAATAGTGTAACTCAGTTAATGCTTGAAACCAGGGAGTATGATAGAGATATGGTGGACCTAATACGGTTACTACTAGGTCTGGTACTGGAGAATAATGTGTTCATGTTCAGGGACAAGGTCTAATGGCAATGCAACGGGGTAGCCATGGGAACATCATGTGCTAACAGTTATGCGAATGCTGTAATGTCCAAATGGGAACAAGATAATTTGGTCATGGGTGACTTTAAAGATGACATATTATTTTTTCGCAGGTTTGTAGATGACCTCTTCCTTCTATGGGGGGGGGTCTATAGAACAGCTAATGATGTTTGTAGACTATATTAATGCTTCAACATATTTTCTTAAATTCACCATGAACTGTTCATATACTGAAGTTAGCTTTCTAGATGTCTCTATTATACAAGAACTTAATGGTGCACTGAGCACTAAAATGTTTAGGAAGGGATGTCATGTGAACAGCTTACTAAGAAAAGATAGTATGCACCCTCAATACATTTTTCGGTATATTGCACAGAATCAAGCTTACAGGGCCTCTAGGTTGAATGCTAGAGAAATAGATTTTGTGGAACAACTAGACAAGATAAATATAGAACTAGCAGAGAGGGGCTATGATCAGAAACTTGTTAATCAAAGTATTAGGACAGTGAGAAACTCTAGACACAGTAGAGCCAGACCCTATTTCTCTGAACAGGTAGAGAGTGATTTATGCAACGGGGGTCAACAGAAACAAATCTCACAACCACTTAAAATGTGTTTTAGCTATTCTAGAAATATAAGATACTATACAGACATCATAGGCAAGCACTGGAATATCTTGACATCTGATAAACAAGTTAGCAACCTGATAGGAACACATCCACAGTTCACTTTTAAAAACAAGAAGTCGCTAAGGCGACGACTTTGCAATCCCAGAGACCAAATTAGGACTGAGGATACACCAGCGACTAAACCGTGCACTAGGTGCCAGTTCTGTAAATTTATAAATCAAGATACGGAGTTTCTACATCCAGACACTGGTGTAACTTATACACTAAGAACCAGTGCAAGGTGTGATACTTCACATGTGGTTTACCTTGCTACTTACAAAGTATGCAGTAAATTCTACGTGGGAAAAACAGATAGACTATTAAGGGATAGGATCAGGGAACACCTTTACCATATTAAGAAGGTAGTGTGTTCAATGCTTTAGCAAAACACATTAAAGAAACGAATGATCAACACACTTTTACATTTAAGGTATTAGGTAAATGTTATGAGAACTTGAGGGGTGGTGACATCAGAGTTCAAACTGAGAACCTGGAGGCTAAATGGATTGTGAGATTAAGAGCTAACACAGGACATGGTCTTAATGACCATGTACCATTGAGACCCATCCTGAAAAATAGACCATTACGTAGGTAGAATTTGTTACACTTATGTGGTTTACGTGTATTTGTAATATGTATTTTTTGTAATATTGCTTTTATGAAATGTGGTTTTTGTAATGAGGTTTTTGTATATTTTGCTATGCATTTTACTGTGGGCTGAATACAATTGTTCTTTGTGCCTTTAAGAGTTTTCTCTTTTTAATCAGGTGACTAGCTAATGCTTAGTATAAGAATGGGTGTATTGAGTTCTGCTTTTTGTACACCTGAAGAAGCCTTGTGGTGAAAGTGCTTCTGTGTCTTGTAATAAATCAGCTGAAGAAACTGGAGCCTTGCCTCTGCCTGCTTTTATTCTTTGGATTTGTTTTGTGTTTTTGCAGAGGTACCTGGTTACTGTTGGAATTATATTTTGCTTTGCTTATTAAGTCAAAATGTGTTAATTAGTTATTAGATTAAGTATTTAAATATGCTGTTGTATCCAGGGAGTCATTGTCTGATTGCTTGCCTAACAAAAAGCGCTTAACATTGTACTTGGACTGTTGACATTGGATTTCTTTTTAACCATTTTTATTATTTATTCGTTGCCTGTGATTAAAATTTTGGACCTTTGCAGCACATTCGCTTTATTTGTTGGGTTCACAGTTACTTGTTTTTTGCTTAAATTTAGCGAAAGGTTCAGTCTTTGAACCAGCTGCAGCCACAATTGGTCAAAATGGAGGATAAATCACCGACTTGTGGACTTTAGGAATACCAAAGATGTTCAGTGCAACTGTATTGTCAACCTTGAAAAATCCATAAACCCAAACAACCAAGCCATAGTTGGTAATAGTGTGCTCCAACCAAATATCTATACCATCATAGGCTATATTAATATTGTTCTTGTTCACACTAATAAAAAAGTTACCATTGTTGAGAAATTGTAACATTTTCTGTGAGTACATAAAACTGTCCATCAACACAACACCACCCTCTTTGTCTGGTTTCATAATCCTTATAGACTGGTTATTGCTCAACTAATTTAAAATTTCTTCTCATCTGTAGTTAAGTTGTACCTTGAGTAACTAGCCTACAAAACTCACACATGTCACCTCAAATGTGGTCAGATAGGATAGTGGGAGTTGAATAAACTGGGTCTATATCATGATGTCAAACGATAAAAAGAGCAACACTCTTTTGTTGAACACTAAAAACCGAAAGCAATAAATGTCGAACATACGGAACAGTGATTTTTTTCCCTACAGAAAAAAATTGCTGCTCCACAAAAAAAAAATCCAAACACAAAATAAAGTGGGGGACTTTGCCATCCATAACCCCCCCCCCCTACTTAAATATACAAACTCCAAGATCGCACCACAGTGGAGGAAATGGCAAAGTCCCAAAAATGGCCCAGTGATTATTTTTTCCCTGAGAAAAAAATCACTGTTTCTTGTGTTCGGCATTCAGTGCATTCGACTTTTACTTGTTGATAAAAGAGCATTCGCTCTTTTTATCATTTGATGTCATAATATAGACCCAAATAAACTAGCTCTTTGTAATGTGCCAGTTCCAGAAAAGTTATCTTTAAAAATAACACCAGTTTTAACTAAATCATAAAGAGTTTCAAGTCTGGCGTGTTTTTAACTAGCATGTTTTTAACTAGCTTAAACTTATTTGCTGCCATAAAAGTAAAACCCTTACTAAATAATTCACCATATACTGATTTAATGTCCAGGTAACTGTAATTATAAACCCTAAAGCCTTTAAACTCAAAAACATTACCTTGATTGATGAGTTATAAGGATAAACTTTTCTCCTCCTCTGGTTCCAGCTGGTCATTCATCTCCTGCCAGGTCAATACATCTTACCTCTTCATTCCCATTGTACAGTGATTGAACATCCTGCTATTGTTGAATCCTGTTGTTCTTGTTTTGTAGTCTGGAAGACTGTCAGGGATGCTGATTTCTTCTAAATAATGTCCTCATTATTTTCCATGTTCGCTGTATTAGTTGTAATGTCCTCATCATATGTTACTTCTACAAGGAAAACCTGCTTAGACATATTTCCAGCAATGAGAAATGGATATGCTTGACTATTTGTTATGGTTCATGATCCACAGTTCATAACTAATACAAAGAGTAGATAACCCATTGGACAGGCTTGTCTTATACCACGTTTCATATGTACCTTTTGGCTTAACCAATCATTTATAAGTATTTTACTTGGATCTATATCAGAACATCAAAGTATTAAAACTTTGAATGTTCTGATATAAACACTATTCAGTGAACGCTAAGAATAGTGAAGCTGCAGAACAATGAATTCTTTCCTCGGGAAATCATTCAGTTGGCCGTTTCTGTGGCTTCGCTATTCTTAGTGCTGTGGTGGAAAGTGATGGGTTGGGTTCAGGTAAGTGTGTGATTGTTTGTATGTTAGGGTTAGGGGTGGGTTAAGTGAGTTAGGGTTAGGGCGCGGCTTAGGCATGTGTGCGATAGTGACAGACTTTAGGGTTAGGGGCGGTTTAAGTGAGTTAAGGTTAGGGCGCCGGTTAGGTGAGTGTGCGATAGTGACGGACCTTAGGGTTAGGGTTTGGGTTAAGGTAAGCGGGTAGATAGTAGTGTATGTTTAGTTTAGTGTAGCGGTAGATTTAGGAATTTAAGTGTATGTGTGTGGTTGCTGTTTGTTTGATGTGCTTGCGTTGTGTGTATGTGTTTCGGAGCAGCGAATTTTTTCCATGGGAAAAAATTCACTGTTCTGAATGTTCGATATTTTCATGTTTAGATGTTTTGGGGCCGATGAAATAGCGTTCGCTATTTGCATCTTTCGATAACGTGATATAAACGCTTTTACTTTATTATTATTTTGTGGTGATATGCATAGTTTCCTAACTTTCTCACTCAAATTATATTGTTTCATTATTTCATTATAAGATTTCATGTCCAGTTGTATCAAATGCCTTATTAAGGTTTCCTATCATGATTTCTGTTTCTTCTATTTTATTCATAATATCATCCACAATTTATCTAAATATCTTTAATAATTCCTGACAACCCTTCTCCTTTATACTAAATATACAATCTCCCATAATATTTTCTGTTTCAAATCTCTTATGTATTACTTTCATAAAGCTCTTATATTCATTATTATTCAAAACTGTCTCTTTTGTTTAATTGTCTTCCATCTTCCTTCTTCAGTATGAATGTAAGTATCCCACTGCATAAAGCCTTCATTTAACCATTCATTCAAAATATTTATTTATTTATTTATTTTGCCAATCCCTTAATTTTTTTATACATTTCAAGTTCTTTTCCATCTGGTCCTGCAGCTACAAATCTATGTTAACTTGTCCTAATACTTTATCTAACTCATCTAGAGCTACTTTCTGTTATCTTTTTTACTTTCCATGTTTTTTTCACTACCTCCTGTTTTCTTTAAACATTTCTTATACATATTGTACTACACTATTGATAATTTTTTCCTGAATCCTTTCTATTTCTCTTTTACATTTTTGTTTCCTTCATTACACTACCACCTTTCTTTACTAATCAGCTCAAGTAACATAATACTTGCCCTCTTTTTACATGTAAAAATATCTTTGCTTATATAACAATTCTTGATTTTTTTTCTTGATTTCTTCCTATAATTCTTTTTCTTTGTCAAAGTACTTTATATCATTATATTCTAGATCTTCCAAAACATTGTTATATGTTCTTTTATACTTTTCTCACATCATATTGCCACTGCAAAAAACAAAGTTTATATTTTTCCTCAAATATCATCCGCCATTCAGACCAATTTTTATAAAATGTTCTCAGTGTAATATAATCTTTCCATAACTGTATTACTAGTGTCTTTCCTTCTTCATTCCATGCTTTCTCATTTATTCCTTTGCTTATTTTTTATGTATTCCTTGTTTTCCTTTATCTCTAGCCATATCATAAGATGATCAGAAAATCCTGTTTCAACTACCTCCCCTTCTCCTATAATTAAACCTTATGATACTATAAAATAATCTTTCAGCTTCATACATAACCCTTTTGTAAGTCCGTGAATGTTTGTACTAAAGTTTTAACTTACCACGTCTAATAACTTCTAACATTTTTCTTATATCATTTCCTTTGTTTCTATGTTTGCCTCTTATAGGTTCATAGGTTCATAGGTTCATACTAGGCTATCTGCCCTGGGGCAATTATAAGCCTAGCCTGATTCTGTATGGCTTACGCCACCCCTTGATTTGAGTATAATGTGCCCTTTTTAAGATTTAGTTTACTGTGCCTCTGTCTAATAGTGACACAGGAGTAATCCCTGGGACAAACCTACGATCCCCCATCCACTTATCGAGATTCTTCTTGATGAGATTCAGTGAGGTGCTCTGCCTCACATGAACTGGAATTCTATTCCAGAGCGAAGGGAGCCTCTGGGTTATGAACCTGTCCCTCCAGCAAGTTCTATTTATTTCTGTGCTGAGGTTCAAGTCCCTCGAGCGTGTGGCTCTAAGGGATTTAGATTTACTGAGGTGGAGCATGTCCATTAATTCTGGATTTGACATAGCTTTGTATGTCAGGCATAGATCGCCTCGAAGTAGGCGGTATGCAACTGAGTAGAGCTGGAGTTTTTTTTAACTGAGCAGCATATGGCATCTGTTTGAGACCCTTGATCCTCTTGGTGAGATACTTTTGGGGTCTTTCTAATTGCTGCCGGTGTCGGATAAGGTACATCCCAAAAGGGGCATTGTATTCTATGATGGGCCTGATGAGGGATGAATAAAGGGGCATGATTACCTCTCTTGATCTAGATGTGAAACCCTTCGTGATGAGGTGGGCTATGTAGGAGGTCTTTCTACCACTTTGGCAATGTGGTTTTCAAAGGAGAGATTGCTATCAACTTGGGTCCCCAGGTCCCTAATAACTTTCTCTGTACTTAATGGGTTTCCGCCTATGTGGTAATTTGTGAGCACATTGTTTTTGTCAAAGGGTATGACTATACATTTTTTGGCATTTAGCTTTAAACCATGGCACTGGCACCAGTTATCTGTCTCTGTGAGACCTTTTTGAAGGATGTTTGTGTCAGCTGGAGAGTTGATTATGGCACCCAGTTTGCAGTTGTCTGCGAACTTGGTGAACCATAGTCCTCCCACATTTGCCTGTACCTCGGAAAAGTATATACCGAACAAGAGTGGTCCCAGGACAGAACCCTGTGGGACGCCACTTGTGACCGTTTTCGAGTCTGACATGGCTCCAGCAACTCTCACTCTGTGAGTTCTGTCTTTGAGCCAGTTTGCGACCCATCTTGTGACATAGGGGTTTATATTTAAGCTGGATAGCTTATCTATGATGCCCGAGTGGGGTATTGTGTCAAATGCCTTTGCAAGGTCCAGATAGGCTGTGTGGACTACCTTCCCTACATCTATGGCTTTGGTGACTATTTCAAAGAAGTCAACCAGGTTCAAAAGGCAGGATCTGCCCTTGACAAAGCTGAACTGGGTAGGATCTAGTGTCTGTAGGTCCCCAATGTCTTTGTTTATGAGCTCCATGATGATCCTCTCCATAGCCTTGCAGACTAAGCTAGTCAGGCTTATGGGGCAATAGTTTCCAGGGTCCGTAGAGGCTCCACCTTTGTGGAGTGGGACCACTGTTGCTGTACGCCATTCTGTGGGCACATATCCTGTAGTGAGGCTTAGATTGTATAGCTGTTTTATTTGAGGGATTAGTTCCTCTTGTAGTTCATGTAGGATGCAACCTGGGACGCCATCTGGTCTCATAGAAGCAGTGTTTTTTGCTTTGGAGAGGGCAGCCTTCACCTGAGCATCTGAGATGTTTGGGAGGCAGCCCTCTGCCGGGATAGATACTTGCTCTTTTGGGGGGGGGTGGAGAAGTTTGCACTGAACCTGTCTGCCAGGATATTGGCGATGTCTGTGGGTTCAGTGTATTTTTTGTCGTTTAGAATCAACTCAGAACAAGTCTGGGAGTTGCATCCCAGGTTTCTAACAGAACTGAAAAAAGCCTTATGATTGTCTTTTGTGTCCTGTGCAATTTTTCTCTCGAAGCTGGCCTTGGAGGATTTCATGAGGGATCGTAATTTTTTGCTAGTACTGATCAGAGATGCCTTCCCTATTAGGGATTTTGCTCTATCATGTAGTAGCTTCCTCCTTCTGTTGTACAGTTTATTTATGGCAGGGGTCCACCAGACTGGATGCCTGCCTTTGGATGATTGGGTCTTGGTTTTGTTTGGGATAGCATGATCCATGCATTCCTGGAGATGTCCGTAGAATGCATTTATATAGGATTCTGCAGTTTGGGCTGTAGTTTCCACTGGCCCTGGGGCCTTGAAGGATTCCACTTCAGTTTTCAGAAGTGAGAAGTTCGCTTTTGAGAAGTTTTTCACTGTGGCTTTCTGGGCTGAGGGTGGGGTCGGGATGTGGACATCCAGTGAAATCAATTTATGGTCTGATCTTACCAATGAGGGCTATACTTCTGGTGTGGAGCATAGAGTCCCCATGTTGGTAATGATCAGGTCTAGTATGTTGTCCCCTCTTGTGGGAGTGGTGACTAGTTGTTCCATAGCATTTGAGTTAATAATTTCCAGGAATCTTTGGGCTAAGGTGCTGGGGCTTGAGTAGTGCTCCCAGTCAATGTTTGGGTAGTTGAAGTTGCCCAATATAATGGTGTTCGGAGAGATCTTCCTGTTCTCCAATGTTTTCAGGAAGGCCAAATGGGATTCCTGACTTTGAGAGGGTGGTCTGTAGGATGCTATAAACTGAAAATCAGTCTTGCCCACTGTTAGTTGCACATGGATGGTCTCCGATACTTTGTACAATGCCACTAACCTGGAGGTGTGGATATCCTTGATAAATATGGAAACTCCCCCTCCTTTTGTGGTTCGGTCCGGGTTTTGGGGCCGAAAAGCATGATACGAGGTATAGCCTGGTAGTGCTGGGGTGCTCTCTGGAGCCTTGAACCTGGTTTCTGTCACTGCACAGATATCGATGTTCTCCATACTGAGGAGAGCTTCGAGTGCGTGCATCTTGAGGTTAAGACTTTTGGCGTTTAGCAGCATTACCCTTAGTTGCTTGTTCCTTGTGCTGTCTATGGGGGTGGGTTTGACTTTTGAGCCTTGCCTAAAAAAGGCACTATGGGGGTGGCAAGAGCCTTTGCCAATATCCGAAAGCCCAGTGGTGACAGGTGCAAGCCGTCCCTAGAGAAGCAACGTGGCTTGTCGAGCATGTCATCCCAGGCTGACAGACACTGGATCCCCTTTGAATGACACCAAAATTTTAGCCAATTGTTAAAATCGATCATTTTGTCTTTGTACTGTGGCATCATTCTAGGTGAGGGTAAGATGCTGCTCAAGGTCAGGGTCATACCAGCCCGGGCTACATGATCAGAGAGCTCCTCTATGTCTCTTTGCATGTAGTCCAGGGAGGTACGTCTCAGGTCATTCACACCAGCATGTACAATGACTGAGTCATATTTGTATTTGCTTTGGAGTGACCTGAGTGCTTGCATTATGTGTCGGATCCTAACACCCAACAGGCAGCTCACCGTGACCTTCTCTTTATTCAGCCTGGTGAGCGGGACGTCAGTGTGTCTGACAATAGAGTCACCTATAACAAGAGTATCAGGTGTGTTATTCAGCCTTAAGGGCTGTGGCTGCTTGGCACACTGACTTTGTGGGTTATGTGTTGTGTGTGTTTTGTTTTGAGGTAGCGTTTGCTTGGATGTCTGCTTTGGAGGTCTCTGTTGCTTAGGTAGATTTTTATTTAGAGCCTCCGAGTATGTTTTTGTGTATTTATGTGTTTGGTTCGCTGATGTGGTGGGACTATGTGATACTGGAATTGTGTTGTGTGAGGTTACCTTCTCCTCCTGACTGGTTACACCAGTTTTGAGATGGGAGAGCTCAGCCTCCAGTTTGGCTAAATAGTTGCATCTGTCACATATATTTGAACCTGTTTGCAGGCGGAGAGGGTTGCCAGTGTACATGAGACAGTTGTAACATTGCCTCAAAATTCCCAGATTCACCAGCTGGACTGGAGAGGAAACCATTGACTGACCTTTGGACAGGCTAGAGTAACAGGGAAACTGAGTTTAAGACGGACCAATAGAGGACAGGGTAAACGTAGAGCGTATAAGAGTAAGTAGTGCTTATGGTTTAATAGTGCTAACTTGTAGGATTACTTAATTGGACCAGTGAAGGGCCTTAGAATGAGAATATGGTGTTTAAATTGAGAGATAGAGCAGTTCTAAGGGAAAAAGTGAAGAGCAGACTTTGTGGAGCCAGGAATAGTTTAAACCCAATTAGGCGGCACTGACCGCTGTTGCGCTATGCTCAAAAACGTGCAAAACTGCGCAAAATAGGGTTTTAAGAGAGGAAGATGAAGGAGTTTTGGAACTGACCCAAAATGGCCAATAAAACTACAGTTTCAAGTCAGTAACCACTCCCACAGGGGCAGGCAGGCTGCTCAATGTTTTTCACTGCCACTGATCAACAGAGAGACTTTCCTTTAGCCCAAGCAAAAAATGGCCTCACAGAAACTTACAAACAGTTCAAGAACAGCAAGCCTGTAACTGAACTTTTTTAAATCTCAGAAAAGTGGGGAAAAAGCAAGATTTTTTGTTTTTTTGTTTTTTCAGAGATAGCAGAGGTTAACAAGTATCAACAAGTTATAACAGTGCAGTAAATGACCCCACACAAGAGTGCTAGGCCAAAGACAGATAAAATGTAAGTTTTGAGAAAAAAACAATTTTAAAAATAAGTGCAAACAGGAAATTCAGTAAACAGCTCTAGGTTGTGCTCTAAATACAGTTACTAATGCAGAAATCAAATTTAACAAGCCAGAAAATGCTCAAAATAGGTGGCTATGCAGGAAAACTTAGCAAATAAACAGAGGAAAAATACTTAAAGTCTCAAAAGTGGCTCCTTTCTTCTCTCAGTATTTTCTCCTCTTGGTGGGTGCTTCATCAACAGCCAACAAGCCTGAAAAGATGCCAAAACCATGAGACAACCAGGTTTTAAGAGAGGAAGATGAAGGAGTTTTGGAATTGACCCAAAATGGCCAATAAAACTACAGTTTCAAGTCAGTAACCACTCCCACAGGGGCAGGCAGGCTGCTCAATGTTTTTCACTGCCACTGATCAACAGAGAGACTTTCCTTTAGCCCAAGCAACAAATGGCCTCACAGAAACTTACAAACAGTTCAAGAACAGCAAGCCTGTAACTGAACTTTTTTAAATCTCAGAAAAGTGTGGAAAAAGCAAGATTTTTTGTTTTTTTGTTTTTTCAGAGATAGCAGAGGTTAACAAGTATCAACAAGTTATAACAGTGCAGTAAATGACCCCACACAAGAGTGCTAGGCCAAAGACAGATAAAATGCAAGTTTTGAGAAAAAAACGATTTTAAAAATAAGTGCAAACAGGAAATTCAGTAAACAGCTCTAGGTTGTGCTCTAAATACAGTTACTAATGCAGAAATCAAATTTAACAAGCCAGAAAATGCTCAAAATAGGTGGCTATGCAGAAAAAACTTAGCAAATAAACACAGGAAAAATACTTAAAGTCTCAAAAGTGGCTCCTTTCTTCTCTCAGCATTTTCTCCTCTTGGTGGGTGCATCACCAACAGCCAACAAGCCTGAAAAGATGCCAAAACCACGAGGCAACCAGGTTTTAATAGAGGAAGATGAAGGAGTTTTGGAATTGACCCAAAATGGCCAATAAAACTACAGTTTCAAGTCAGTAACCACTCCCACAGGGGCAGGCAGGCTGCTCAATGTTTTTCACTGCCACTGATCAACAGAGAGACTTTCCTTTAGCCCAAGCAAAAAATGGCCTCACAGAAACTTACAAACAGTTCAAGAACAGCAAGCCTGTAACTGAACTTTTTTAAATCTCAGAAAAGTGGGAAAAAAAGCAAGATTTTTTTTTGTTTTGTTTTTTCAGAGATAGCAGAGGTTAACAAGTATCAACAAGTTATAACAGTGCAGTAAATGACCCCACACAAGAGTGCTAGGCCAAAGACAGATAAAATGCAAGTTTTGAGAAAAAAATGATTTTAAAAATAAGTGCAAACAGGAAATTCAGTAAACAGCTCTAGGTTGTACTCTAAATACAGTTACTAATGCAGAAATCAAATTTAACAAGCCAGAAAATGCTCAAAATAGGTGGCTATGCAGAAAAAACTTAGCAAATAAACAGAGGAAAAATACTTAAAGTCTCAAAAGTGGCTCCTTTCTTCTCTCAGCGTTTTCTCCTCTTGGTGGGTGCTTCACCAACAGCCAACAAACCTGAAAAGACCATAAAACACCTCTGTCAGTCTCAAACCCCGGACCTTGTACACACTATACAACATGAAGTACCACTAAGCCACGGTAGATATATCAGAATTAAAGTCTCCTGTTATTATAATATATATATATATATATATATATATATATATATATATATATATATATATATATATATATATATATATATATATTTATACCCTACATAGTCTAAAATCTGATGACATAAGCTTTCCCTTTCTTTACAGTTAGAATAAACAAATAATGTTATACTTCTATATACTTGTTTTTCCATTTAAAATTTATAATGGCTAATCTTCCCCTTTTTGCTAAAATTACATCTAATTTCTTTACTGTATTTCTACAGAATATGGCTATTCCAGAACATCTCTTCTTTCCAAATTCCAGATTGTCTTTCATCCGCATAGTTTCTCTATTTGTAATCTTCCTTCATTTCTTAAAAAAAATTATTTCTTCTAACATAATTACATCGACATCACATGTATTACACCACTCCAAAATCCCTACTCATCTTACTATATTCTTAATACTATTCACATTTAGAGAGAGCACTCCAAAAGTTTAATTTCCTCAGATTCATAACTTCATCACTAATTACTAGCCTAGCTTTCTTAATAGGCCATTCTAAGTCTACCTAATTTCTTGCCAAATGTGAGAATCAAACACTGTACCTTGTGTCTGTCAGTCAAGCACCTTAACTATCACACCAGCCTCCAGTTATTAGCTGCATATATTCTTTTACATCCATTTCCTTTCTTTTGCTTTTGTACTTATCCCTTTAAATTTTCTTTCTCTGTCCTTCACCCTTTTACCAATAAAATTATTTGCTTTTCTTTTACTACTTCCCAGTTTATGTCTTCTTCATCACTTATTTCAGAACATTCTTCTATATCCTCTATTATTTTTCTCATCTAATTTTTCTTCTGTTTTTGCTACTAAAATTTCTTCTCTTTATTTATTTTCTTCTCTTTCCTTTTCTTTTCTTTTTCCTTCTTCCTATTCTCAGTTTTGCATCCCAGCCATAAGTGTACATACATTTATAACAATTAAATTCATATTGTTTGTATCATAAATAATTTCCCCACAAATATGACATCTTCTTTCATTACAGCTGCTTATCAAATGTCCTTTTCCACAAAAAACATGTTTTAGGTTGTCCCTAGTATTTTATAACACCCCTCTTCCCTTCCTCATTTATCAAGCTTGGTATATGTATAATGTTTTCTCTTTCTGTTTATAACACAATGCTACAATCCCATCCACCAGTCCATAAACCCCTTTTATTCTAAACTTTTGCAATGTCAAGTACTTTCCATAACGTTTTCAAATTTCCTTTCAAAATCTCCCTTTCTACCATTGCTTGAAATTGTACATTAGTTTTCTTTTTTGCTTCTCTGTTAAATGCTTTTATCACATAAACATTCCATGGATTACAGTCTTTCTTTTTTCATATTCTCCAAGCAAAATTCCATCAAAAAGAAGTTTCAGACATAATGTCACAAAATGTCTCATTCTTAATAAGAATAAACTATCTTACCTCGTACATTTATACCCCAAGGAGCTATTAAATTGTCCCACACTTTCCCACACTTCATATCTGTCTATTTTTTGTCTTCTTTACTTTGAATTCTTACCACATACTTCTTTTTTTTATTTTCTTCTGCTTTATTTACTGCCACTACATTTTTGCCTTTTTTACTTTCTCAGCATATGTTTTCTTTTCTTATCACTATTCTTCAGGACTGTCTCTGCACAGTCCTTTTCTATTTTTTCCATAATGACCCCCCCCCAGAAAACATCTTCATTTTCTCACTCTGCATCACCATTTCTTTAAGTAAATTTTCCCACAACCCTCCTGACTGGAGGGTTGTAATTATATATCCATCATTTGCCAACTCATCTCCATCAAACATCTCCTCAGAATCCTGCATGCATTCTCTGGTCTAGATATTTGCTTTTTCTTCCATTTCTCTCACCACTGCATTACCTTCTTCTCTCTTGTGATTGTTTTGCCATGTGTGTGTGTGTGTGTGTGTGTGTGTGTGTGTGTGTGTGTGTGTGTGTGTGTGTGTGTGTGTGTGTGTGCATGTGCAAGTGCATGGTTGTGTATGCATGTGTTTTGTGTGTATATATATTCAGCAAATTTCTTTTATTTTCTTTTCCTATCAGATTCCAAATGATCATTAATTAGAAAGTCCAGGTGCTATCACTACAAGAGGAACCCCTGAATATGTTGCACTAAGGGTTAAATAACAAAGCGTTTAGAAAAGAGGGACTGTTATATTCAACAGCACATTGAAATCCTTCAGATAATTCCCTCAGCCGATTAAATAAAAGTCAGGGTTTGGTTAAATTCATTGAAGCCTGGTGACACCTGGTGGATCATCCTTGTAATGCTTATATAGATTTCATATTGGCTGTTCATATTTACATTAAGACTTCCAAAACCATGCCACATATAAGCTATTGAAAGAGTTAATCTTAAAGCTTAAATGCTAGATAACTCTACTGCATTGGTATTTGTCTTCTGTCGAGTGCAACAAAACAGGTGTTCATATGGTGTTTATTTATATTGTCATAGTTATCATATTTCTCTTAATAATATCTCAACAAGAAATGAACATAGACAGAACTGCTTAGCCTCTTATAATACCCCACAGACAGATGAACAAAATGCTACTGACAGTAGATGAGCAACTTGAGTATTTGCTAGGATAATCCTAGGGATACTGAAAGAACACCAATACTCATGATAAGGACTTTGGTAAAAAGGCCCTGTTTCAACAATGTGGTAATTTGTGAACAAAAGACACATTAGCTGTAATGGGAAAAGACCTTGGGGGGAATTTAATAAAGTCTACACAATCTTATTCACCATGTAGGCATTGTGGTATGCTGCTTTCATGAAAGTAAGCAGGTTTACAATTCAGAAAACACAGCTGGGCAGCAAGCACACATTCGCCAACATGGAAGTATCCATGGCATGCAAATCACCTCTTAAGCAGGTGAATCACATGCATGCAAAGAGGGAGGTAGAGCAATCCAGCAAGCAGATAGATAGCCCTGCAGACCCCTTGTTGGTGTACATAGTGTACATGGAAAAATTCCGTGTACAGGATTTTAGGCAGACAACATGGGCTGTAAAAACATAGGTAGATGGACAGAAAAGCATAGCACATACAGGTATGAGAAAAGCTATCCACCGTGTGTCCAAAAATGTAAGGGGAAAAAGTTAAATTTTTTTTAATGATCTGGGTATGTTTGCTCAGCTTGCTGCAGTGCACAAACATGCTGTTATGAAAAAAAAGAGTGGAAAAACCACATTTAATAGTATGTGATAGAACTGTATTATAGGACCCTGCATAGAGTATTTACAATGGTAGAACGGTGCTGTTGCTAACGAGGCAGGGCCTGGAACCATGTGGTTTCAGGGTTGTGTGCATGGATCCCTATGCAAATGAGGTGGGGTTCGTGAATAGCACAAATGGGTAGCTGTGTCCACATATCCCTTCTGTGTGGGCACAGAACTGTGTTGGTGTCCACAGAAGAGGTAGCTGACATCAAGAAGGGGTGTGTCTGAAAACTTGTAAGCTCATTGGAGCTAAGCTGCATCTGTTTGCATTGCAAGCCACTGTGCTAACTGGGGGGGTGTACATTGACTTGTAAGCTTTTTTTACCTTTGGGGCAAATGTTTCCATGTGTTTGCATGGCACACCACCATGCTGAGCATGACCTCTCAGGGGGGTGTATACAGTGACTGCTAAGCTTTGTTTACCTTTGTGGCACTTGTTTCCACATGTGTGCTTGGCATGCCACTGTGCTAAGTGTATCTAAATGCCAATGATGTATTAATTAGTGATGACCCCTGTTTCACTTAAACTAGGGTCATTAAATCTTCTTAATGATGTACCTGGCAGGTGGAATGAATCATAAGTAACCAATCACACAGTCATCACCTACAGTAGAGCACTATAAAGTATGCATACACCCTACATTCTGATTTTTCACCCATACTCTGCACCATTAGAGTACAGACTTGGGAATTTTAAGTGAAAGAATGGTAGAGGCTGCTGCAGGTCTGCTAAATCTGTATGTGCTAGATGCCAAAGTCAATGCTGCTGCTGCTGGCACTGCTTACAATAGGTCTAGACAGAGAAAGAGAAGTGTCAGCTCCAGGGGTAACCTGCCAGTATCTACATGAGCTGGAGATTGTAGAGTGCTACAGGGTGGACAAGGACATAGAACAAGAACTCACTGAGCTCTGCCACCCTCAACTCAGACCCAGACCCAAAAGAGGGGAACCCATCCCATTGGAAACAAAGGTATGTGTGGCCCTTAGGATAATAGCCACAGGTACCTTCTAAAGACCAACTGGAGACATGATGGGGTCGCATAGGTATCAGCATCCAGGGTACTCTACCAGTTCCTGGATGCCATACTAACACAAGCCAGTGAGCACATTTATTTTCTCCTCACCCCTGAGGTGAGGGCCAACAATATGCAGCATTTCTACCATGTAGCACACTACCCTGAGATACTGGGTGCCATAGATTGCACTCATGTACACATCAAGGCACCACCCGGTAAGGGGAGTAGAATCTAAGTCAACCACAAGGGGTATCACTCCATCAACTATCAGGTTGTGTTCAATGCCCAGGGCCATTATCATGAATGTGTGTGCTGGCAGCCCTGGAAGTTATCACAACTCCCATATCTGGCATGCATCACAGGTGCACCAGATGTTTGCTAGGGGGGACGTCCCACATGGCCATTTATTGGGGATGCTGGCTGCGCCCTGGAACTGTGGATGATGACACCCATCAGAAATGCACACACACACCCACAGAACAACACCATAATGAGGCACACGCACAAACTAGGAACATCATAGAGCATGTGTTTGGGCTGCTGCAGTCACGGTTCTGGTGTCTCAATATATCTGATGGAGCCCTGCAGTACTCTCCAGCCACATGTGCATATATGTTCACAGTATGTGCAGTGTTACACAATATGATCCTGTGGAAACAGCTGTAGCAAAATCAGCAAAGGAAAGGGATACACAGCCCCACACAAGTGCCTAGGTCACCAGAGCCACACTCACAAGAGGACTCAGAGAAGGAGCCCCCTGATGATGTCCCTGTAGGCAAACATAGGCATGTCAAGTATGCATAGCACATTCACTGACAATCTAGGGCCCTAGGGATTGATGCCTTATTCTTACTCAGATACATACAGTAAACATGTTGGTGCCAGGCAACCCACACAACCTGTACCTATCCATGTATTGGTTGTGTACAGCTTGCATCTCACAGAGTCATCCCTGAAATACAGATCTCTCAACTGCTGCATTCACAAGGTAAGTCTCTAAGCCACACACTAATTTATAAGATTACTATATCATATGTATGGATCTGCTGCTGTTATGCAAGGAAATATAGTAGGCTAATTGGACAGATGTAACCTCCACATGGACTACAGATACCCAGTCCAATAGTTTGTGTCCCTTAATAGTCACTAGGCCTCATGGTTGGAATATTCACTACATCAGTCAAGGGAGATGATAAACAGTGGGCTCACATGATATTTGGACTACTGTATATCCCAGCAGATCATGTGATGTTGTTCCCCCACTCCCAACACAGCAGTGTATCCATACAACTTTTTTAACAAAAAATCACCTATGGAATATCAGTGGACCAGGAAATCTCAGGGCTGTAACATAGATATTGCTCACACCATTGTATGTCTCTCCTCACGCAGGATAACAATGTACATATTTATGCTGTTGATTGTGTGATGAATGACTCCTCTCTGTCTGGTGGCCTGAGTGGTCCAGTGGACTAGGGAAGCTAACATGGGTGATGGTGTTGATGGTTCTAATCTGGAATTACTCACATCTTTTGCATGTGAGGTAGTACTATGCTGGTATTTTCACAGACTGTCATACCTCTTACTGCAAGAAATCTGGAAAAAGCCAGTAAGATTGGGGGGGGACAAAGGCCCAAACATAGGGACAAATTTCAAACATTGTCCCCATAAACCTAGAAAGTCACTGGAAGTAAACGTGTTGCATTATTACATATGTTCTGAAGGATATAACATCTGAAACACAAATGTTTGTCTGCAAGTAATATAATGTAGTGATATCAATATTCAATACTTCACCAGAAGACCATAAATGTATGAGGAACAGACCAAGCATATGAAGCAAAACTCTGGACATTCTGTAGAAATCAGGACAGTTCAGAGGTAATCAGACTGTCAGTCTGTTGGTGGTGTAACATTACCAGCCGCAGTCACAGATTAAGTAGAGCACATAGTTGGGGAATGCTGTGCACAGTGTGAGTGAAGTGCAGTACTGCAGAAACATGGGTGGATGTTAATGTCTGTAACATACAAAATCCGGGGCTGAAGTACAGGTAGGTGTGAACTGGAGTCCCCTTATTAGTACTGACAGTCCCACTGGGCATGTCCATACACAGTTAAAATGAGTGCAATCTTGTAGCTCCTTCATCAAAATTACCTGTTATGTATAAATGTCTACAAACAAAAACCGCTGAATATAACCAAAATGAAAGAAAACAGCAACAGTTGAGCAAAAACCTTTATCAACGAGACAAAGCTTTCAGGTTAAAAACCCTTTTTCAATGAATAACAAAAGGTATATTCAAAACACCTGTATAAATACAAACCAGAAAATCATGTGACCCGCAGCCAAGATCACATGATTAATTACATACATATAGTCACATAAAATCTTCAAATACAAAATACATAAAGAAAATACATAAACAATTATATAAACAATAATAATAATTTTTATAATAATTTTTGTGACTAATGCAGAGTATTATAAAAACAATAATAATGTAAAAATGCATTAAAATCACTTCAACCTAGTATGCTGTATCTTAGTCAAAACAGGTTTTAAAGATACACTAGCATTCAGACCAGGTGATGAATCAGCCGAAAGTCTCACAATCCATTCATACTCCCTAAGGTCTAATGAGTTGGATAAATCCTCCCCTCTATCAGATACACACACACAGTCAATCACCCTAAATTTAAACCTATGGTTAATACCACAACATTTAATATGTTTGGATAAAGCGTTGGTTTCACTACCTAACCTAATGTTGGACTTATGTTCTATGATCCTCTCTTTGAGTTTCCTAGTAGTTTTTCCAACATAAAATGATGGACAGATCTCACAAGTTGCTAAATAAACGACATTACTTGTAGTGCAAGTAGCAAAACAATGAAAAGTAAATAGTTTCTTTGAAACAGGATGAGAAAAGTCATTAATGTGAAGTAACTCAACATTTTCACATCTAAAAATGTCACTACAACAACTACAATTATGGCATGCATATGTGCCATTTCTATTCACATCATTTACTCCAGATCTTAAGGTAGCAAAATCCTTATATCCTAGGATACTCTTTAAAGTATGCATATTCCTATAGGTAAAATATGGCTTCTCACCCACTATCATTTTAATATCTTCCTGTGCCAAAAGCACTTTCCAATACTTAATTATTATGTTACTAACAATATATGACATGGAATTAAAAGAGGTAATAAATCTTAATACAGACTCACCGGTTGGAGTACCTAACATCTCACCCCCCTCCCGAAGTGCTTTAACAAAAATGGGTTCATATAGTGTATTTCTATTTGATATCACATATTCTCTAACACCAGAAAGTAAAGTTAGAGGATATCCACTTCTACTGAACTCATCATAAGTGTCACTTAATTGTTTCAAAAATATATCATTATCAGTGTTCAATCTACTGATCCTAGCCATCTGCGCCTTAACTATACCTCTGAACACATGAGGTGCATGCATGCTAGATGCATGAAGGTACCTGCCAGAAGCCACCTCCTTCTTGAATACCATTGTATTAATGGTATTATTTTGCTTAATAAGTGTAACATCCAAGAAGTTTACAGTTACATTTGAAAATTCCACCTTAAACTTCAAGAAAGTAGTTGTGTTATTTAAAAATGAAACATATTGCATAAGCTCATCTAAGGTACCCTTCCATAGAAGAAAGCAATCATCCACAAATCTTTGATAAAAAATAAGATTGTCATTCAAAAATTTCACACCATCATACACATATTGCTTCTCCCATTAGTAAAGGACAAGGTTGGCATACGTGTTCGCCACCGGTGTACCCATTGCCACCCCTGTTCGCTGTAAGTAGTAGTTTTTATCAAATAGAAATATATTGTTTGTCAAAACTAAGTCCAACAACATACACACATTCTCCACATGCCTTGTTGAAAAATTAGAACAATGTGTTAAGAAGCTTCTTATCGAATCTAAAGCATAGTCATTGGGAATCCCGGTGAATAATGAATTAATATCCATAACTACCATATATATATCATCAATATTCACTACTAACTCTTTCAAACCCATATAACAATGCTTTAGTTTAACAAGAAAATCAATAGTATCCTTAAGTACTGTTTCACAACCAACCAGCAATGGCTGTAACTGCCTCTGCAAATACAAAGATATTGGTTCAGTTATCCAGCCATTGCCGGACACAATAGGCCTCATTGGGGGATTATCCCTAGACTTATGTATTTTAGGGATACCATATAATTGTGGTATAACAGGGTACAGTGAAAAAATGAAACAAATCTAGGGAGATGTCATTTGACAACTGAAGCTCATATACACACATATTCACATAACTAATGTGCTTCTTCACTTCCATAGCTGATATTTTTTTAAATGCTACATCATCTCTAAGCAAAATCAACACTGATTCCATATACATACACTTATCCATAATGACCGTAGAGCTTCCTTTATCCGCTTGTTTGATTATAATATTCAAATTTACTTTCAAATCATTCATGGCATTGTACTCAGAATGTGTAAGATTAAAATTTTTATAAGTTTTCTTACTTTCAAAAGCCTGCCTAATATCATGTTCACAGAGGTCATTAAATGCAATCAAAACAGGAGAATTACTGGGTATAAAGACACTACGCCTTCTACATATATTAGAATCAAAGTATTCATTTTTAAAAATTAACCTCAATGCTATAGATCTGATAAAAAGTTTTAAGTCTGTTAAAACCTTCACGACGTCCTCTGATCGCGTGGGTATAAACCCCAACCCTTTACTCAGTACAGAAAGATGCTCCTTTTCTAGCATAATAGTCGACAAATTTATAGTACCTGCCATTACCTCCTGGCTATTTTGAGCTGTTTTGGCGGACTTTCATTCTTACGCTTCGCATCCGCTGCTATGTTAACATCCCTTTGCTTCGTTCTTCCCCTCGACCTCGACCTTGAAACAGCATTCTTCTCTTTCACCCGCTCCGCTTGCTGTAGCAGGAAAGGTTTATTGAAGAATTTATCCAACTCATTAGACCTTAGGGAGTATGAATGGATTGTGAGATTTTCGGCTGATTCATCACCTGGTCTGAATGCTAAGTGTATCTTTAAAACCTGTTTTGACTAAGATACAGCATACTAGGTTGAAGTGATTTTAATGCATTTTTACATTATTATTGTTTTTATAATACTCTGCATTAGTCACAAAAATTATTATAAAAATTATTATTATTGTTTATATAATTGTTTATGTATTTTCTTTATGTATTTTGTATTTGAAGATTTTATGTGACTATATGTATGTAATTAATCATGTGATCTTGGCTGCGGGTCACATGATTTTCTGGTTTGTATTTATACAGGTGTTTTGAATATACCTTTTGTTATTCATTGAAAAAGGGTTTTTAACCTGAAAGCTTTGTCTCGTTGATAAAGGTTTTTGCTCAACTGTTGCTGTTTTCTTTCATGTATAAATGTCTACACAGACAGATATACGTGTACATATCAGTCTGTCACTATCTCTCTCTCACACATGCATAGTATATTTATCGCTTTGTAGTGTCAGATAGATACAGATATATATAGCTATATATGTTAAAATGATACATACACCCCCCTATATATCTAAATAACACACACACACATGCACATATATGTATATATATATATATATATATATATATATATATATATATATATATATATACATATATATATATATATATATATATATATGTGTATATATATATATATATATATATATATATATATATAGCATATATATATATATATATATATATATATATATATATATATATATATATATATATATATATCTCATGCACACACGCAGAGCTACAGTTTTATATACATCCCTGTCATAAACAGAAATATGTGTATGGATATCTGCATTGTCCAACATACCCTAATAATGGTGAGTAAATCTTCACTATCACACAGCCATTCTGTTGCTCAAACGATCCAAGCTAAGGGTGCAACAATACATATTCCACTTACTCACAGACCCCTGTGTCTGCTAGATGTCACCACGTAGACAGACACAGGTGAGCAGGTGCTGTAATGTATAATGTTGTCAATGCGTGTATGGACAGGGCAACTTGTCCCTGCCCACAGGTATGCCTGTGTAACTGCAAGCATCCACATATGGCCATACTGGTAACTGTACACACAAAGCTAGGGTAATTACAGTTATCCCATTGCTAGGATACTAGATGCAGATATCAGTATGAAGCAATATCACACTGCAGGCTACAGATAATGGTCAACACAGTACTAGTTTGTGGAATGCACAAGTACTGTGCCTGCAATTACACATACAACATACTTAATGTGTGGCATGTATGATAAGTACTGTGATCTATAGTGTCTAAGATTAGACAGGTATGGGTTCTAATCTCAATCCAACCCACTTGGTGTGTGACTGTGTTAAGAGTGTGTGTGTGTGTGTGTGTGTGTGTGTGTGTGTGTGTGTGTGTGTGTGTGTGTGTGTGTGTGTGTGTGTATCTTCCTGCAAATTAACAGACATACCTTCACAGACTATCCACCTACAATGGTTATACACTTTTTGGCCCTGTAATTTGCTGCTAGCTTCCACACTGCCCTCTTCTACAAGGCCTGATGATGTCAGCCACCTTAAGATTACCAGCTCACAGTGTAATATCAGATGTAAACTGTGATGCATATAAGTACCATGATCTATATTGTATAAGACTAGATAGTTAGGGATTATAAGCTCACTCCAGCCCACTTGGTGCATGTGTATATATCCATATGGCATAACCTTGGTAGCCTAGACATATGTAGGGTTTTGCAGTGTTTTATTTGTAGTGGGTGATGTGCCCCCCCCCCCACAAAGGACTGACCACAACAAGGCCTGCATATGTTATCAAGCATTATATGTCCTATAATGATAGTACTAGCAGACATGGGGTGTGTTGCGTGCACCTCATACTGTGATTTGTAGTATGTACCATTACATAGGTAAGTGTGCACACCGACATACAGCCAACCTGCACCACGTGTGTGCCTTGGCATGTCCTGTCTGCACTGATTGGAAGTTGTGCTAGCTTCAATGTAGCCATGTGTTTGTATGAGCCTGTTGGAGCATTTTACAACATGTTATGGAACCATGGGTTGTATGGTTTAAACAGAGAGTACTGTAGCTTTCAACTGTCACTGGTTGGAAAGATGTGGATGCATTCACTGTTGTGCATCCAATACTGACAGGTTTGGGACATACATCCCAGACTGGCACTGGTATACTGAATGTGGCAGTCATCACAGCTATCATTGTGTGCAATGACACCTTTGCCATGTCACTACACAGGCATATCGTACAACTGTAGCAGATACACAGGTTCCAAGGTACACAAGTACACACTGTAGAGAACATGTCCTATGGAATCCATGTCAGGACCATACATGTGTAATCTGTCTTTGAAATGCTTTGGAGGGGGATGTGTATAGCTCCATACAGGGAGGCATCAGTTCACACTGTGTACCTCACGTGTATCCATGACAGGATTACATGTGTCACCTGTGCTAAGTACCAACAACATCAGTGTGGTATGCATAATACATGCTGCTGAGACAAGTATGTAACACAGGCAGTACACACTACATGAAACAGGTCCCCCCTTGCATGTTACGCACACATCTGCTGTGACACACATCATCTGCAGGTTACACACAGGGATTCAGAACACAACAATCATAACTGCTGCCAGGAAACTGTTGACACTGGACACAGCATATATGTAGATGAGTCATCTCCATCAAAACCCTGGTGGCAGTTATGAAGGGTAGCAGACCTTCCCACAAATTAGAGAGGCATGAGTATGTTGAATGCCAACAATGTCCTTGTAAGCCTGTTAAACACATATGAACCTATGGAGTCATGCAGTTATAGTGCTATACCTTGCTGACATATGTCTGCTGTGCTAACATGCCATTCTGTGCTGTTTTATTTCCACTTTGTAGTCATAGGTTATCGCAACAGACTCCTGTAACAGAAACATAAACAGGCTAGTGACACACCTGTCATTATGTAACTATACAACCAATTCAACAACACACAACATAAGGACGACATAAGATACACAAATGTATGTGATGTACACACAATAAATGCCAGCATACAGTATCTCTCATTAAACATAAGTGGCATGGTGAACCAACAATGCATTATACAAGTACATGTTAAGTAATATATTCACCCTGTGCATCAGACCCATAGTTTCATTCCCCTGCATCGATGTCAAGGATGACAGGGATGTGGCACATCTATCATCACTTCCACAGGGTGTTGTGTGGGGATGCAGGAGGCCTAGGATAGCCCAAACAGTAGACAGCATGTGTGTGAGTTGGGGGGACCATGTAAGATGGACCATGGAGAGGTGCTGTGTGTGTCTGTAGGTGACCTGCATTTAACAGTGGTGTGTGAACGTGTGCATGTATATAGTCAAGCTCAGTGCTAGCCCTATATGTGTGTATGTTTGACAGCTTTGAACCATATTGGTTGAGTTGACAGTTCACTGTCTCTGGCCCAAAACATGGGAACTGCCTCTGCCAGGAGTTGCACTAGAACCTCCATGCCCAAGGTCTGAACTGGTGCTAGTACCTGACGGTGACTGCTGTCTGTTGGGACCATGTACCTCATGAGACCAGCCAGGACCACAAGCCCATGGCCTGCCACATTGTGGTGTGGACAGCACACTCCCCTCTGTAGTGCTGGATGTGCTGCCACTACAGGAGTGTAAGTGTGTACAGCCACGTAGACTCTTAACAGATGTTGTTGCTGACCTATGCCCACAGGTCCGATGCTCAATTCCAACCACACATTCCAGCACAGACAATGTGCGGTCCAAGACAGAAACTGTCTCAGCCCACTGTCTGTCCACTGCATCAATGAACCAATCTAGGATGTCCTCAATGTGGTGGAGGCTGTCACATATGTCAGACTGTGTGGCATCCATAACCCTAAGGATACACCTGGTGTTCCTTTCAGAACATGCCTTTGCCTCCATGATGGCCCAAAACATGCACCAGGCAACCCATGATGTGACACCTGCAACAGGTGGTGGATGGACAGTAGGCCTCCTACAACCACCTCTGCCCATCTGCCTGTGTGGGACCTCACCAGCTCTCTGGCTATGGCCATAGTCTACACTCACTGGAGCCATAGTTGCCACACTTCACTGTTCAATGTATCCACCCTCTGACTGTCCAATATGTGTTGCCTCCTGGGATAGGATATGTGTGGGCATACTAACTGTTTGTGGTGACAATGAGGGCAGAAGAGTGATGTCCATCTCTGGGACAGATTCAGCCCCTGACACCTACACCTGTGCCTCAGTGTGGCTGCCATCATCATCGGTGTCTGAGGAGACACTAACATCAGGTTGTGTAGGTGACACACTCCAATCCCCATGGTCACCTGCAATAAGAATGAAAACAGCAGTACATTAACACCTGCACTATTGTGCATGAAAAGCATCCAAGACTCATAACAATGAAGACCCACAACTGGATTAGTGATCAAACAACTTCCTTCTCTGCCTTCTTCCACAAAGCACTACCTATAAAACAATTCAAATTCAACTCAGGACCTTTATAACCATCACTTGAAGTAAATCAAGTCAAACATGACCAGTAGTATTTACCTTTTACTTACTCAGTATGACACTATAATTGAAAAAAATAGCACATAAAACCCAGTACAACTCTCTTCACAATTATATGGAAGTACATATTTCACTGCCTAATGTATTTGCCTTCAACCTGTTGTATTTAAAAGGAATTTTAGATTCTTTAGGTTCATAGGTAGGTACTAGGCATTTATAAGCCTAGCCAGAGTGTGTCAGCTTTCACCGCCCCATTGATTAATTAACTGAGTCTCTGTCAAGAAGAGCCAATGAGGTGATCCCAGGGGTGCATTTTCTGTTACCCATCCACTTGTCAAGGTTTCTCTTGAAGAGTGTTAGTGAGGGGCTCTGCCTAATGTAGTTAGGAATTTTGTTACAAAGCATGGGGAGTATCTGTGACAGGAATCTATCCCTCCAGCATGTTCTATTTATTGTTGTGGTGAGGTTTAGTTCACTAGAGCGAGTGGCTCGCAGTGACTTGGATTTCTTTAGGTGGAGCATGTCCATCAATTCTAAGTTGGACATGGCTTTGTAAGTCAGGCAGAGATCACCTCTGAACGCCTATGACCTATGATCACCTCATTTAAACCAGGAGCCTTATCTGCTCTTATCCGTAACTGCCAAAGTGTATCTGTTTGTTGAACTACATTCCTGTGACCACCCCTTCTCGAAATTTTAGGTACCTCTTCCAGACTGGCATTTAAAAACATCCTATACACATACACAGATATTATTCTGGCCCTTAACCATACAAGATTATAATTGTCCCTTAACAAAACAAGTATCATACTTACTAGGGGCAGGTCAATGGTCTTGGGCAATACCTGATGGACCTGTGAAAATCTGAGGGTAGAGTAATGTCAGTACCACTGCATGTTGCAGCACAACAAGGTAATATGTACATATATCTCACATTTACAGTAGCTACTGTGTTACTTGTTGTATTGGTCCCAGTCTGCGCATGACTGCATACCTGAGGTTACAGCCTCCCAAAGAACAAAGACCTGACCCCCATATAAAAGTATCTACAGCCTGACACACTGACTGCTACAGTATTACAATGTTGATCACAGTAAGCTTACCTGCACGTTCTTCAGCTGTGGAAACTGTAGCACCCACCTCCACAATGTACAGTGTGATGGATGTCTAGCAACTGTTGCGTGTGCCTAGGTATGCCAGGAATTCCTCGGTGGCTGAGAGTTGTTGTTCTGCTGCAGGCCATCCACCAGTGACAGCACAATCCCTGGCTATATCTGCTGCCCATCGGCATACAGCATTAATCATATGGTTGCTTGATGTAGAACCTGCTCATATATCCTGAGCTGTGGCATAAACATCCCAGAAAAGGTCTGAGCATAATGCAGCCCACTGTTCCCTATTGTGGCTCCCAAGGATAACAGGTTGTCATGATGCTGCCTTAGGCTTGCAAGATTATCTCATTCTCTGCATCCAAGAAGGGTGGGTGTCATCTGGGGTACGTTATTCCTGAAAGACAACACAAAGGGAACACATTACAGGATCAGATACATGGACGTCCTCTATGTACAGACAGTAAAGGCAAAATGGCTGTCACTATCCACTGTTTGCTCAAACATGGAGTAACCCACAGTGTAACAACATACTACATGTGAGGATACAACCAAGATAGTACCATTATGGAAGTATTTCCCTGTTTGCCATGACAGCTTCTGCTATATGATCATACATCCAACACTCCAGTCCACTGTGTACCCAGGTCTCTCACCACAGGTTGTGTGCTTAGGAGGTTGCTATTAATGTGGTAATCAGTGGCTGCCATGTTTTTGCCAAATGGCATGATAACACATTTTTTTGTATTTAACTTAAGACCATGACTTTGGTACAAGTCATTTGTTGCTGTGAGACCCTCTTGAAGTATGTTAACATCATTTGGGGGGTCAATATCAACACCCAACTTACAGTCATCCACAAACTTGATCACTCACAGATATTTTGTCTTTGCCTGGATCTCTGAGAAGTAGATGCTAAACAATAAGGGTCCCAGGACAGATCCCTGGGGACACCACAGGTCTGCTATTGGAGGTGGTGGCACCTATTTTGACCTTGTGGGTCCTATCAGTGAGCCAGTTGGCCACCCACCTGAAGGGGATTGTATCAAAGGCTTTGGCCAAGTTAAGGTAAGCTGTATGTACTGACTTTCCCTCATCCAGTGTCTTGGTGAAAGTCTCAAAAATGTCAACCTGGTTCAACAAGCAAAATCTGCCCTTGATGAATCTGAACTGGGTGGGTTCAAGTGCTTAGAGACTGCCTATGTCCTTGTTTATGAGGTCCATAATAATACACTCCATGGCCTTATAGATCCGACTTGTCAAGCTAATGGGGTGATAGTTTCCAGGGTCAGTAGTGGCACCACCATTGTGCAAATGGATGACAATGGCAGTTCTCCACTCTGCTGGAATAAAGCCTGCACTTAGGCTATGGTTGAATAGGGTACTCAATGGCGGGGCTAGTCCTTGCTGGAGATGTTGCAGAATACAGCCTGGGATACTATCAAGTCCCATGGAAGCTGTGTTCTTTGCCTTGGATACAGCCTTTAATACTTGATCTACAGAGATGTGAGGTGTAGGGCAAATATCGGGGATGTCAAATGGGCCTTTGGGGGTGATAGGGGGATAACGTTTGCCCTGAACCTATCTGATAGCAGGTTAGCTAAGCCAACAGTAACAGTGTAAGTGGTACCATTAAGAACTAATTCGGAACAAACCTGGGCTATGCCATGGAGGTTTCTGATGTAACTGAAAAAGGCTTTGTGGTTAGCCTTTGTTTCAGAGGTTAATTTTGATTCATAATTGGAGGTTTTCAGTAGTGATCTAATTTGCTTGTTGATGCTAAGGAGGGAGTTTTTCCAATTGGGAATTTGTGCAGTTTTACCCTTGGGCAACAGTTTATTCCTTTTGTTGTAAAGCCTGTTGATAGAGGATGTCCACCACATAGGTTTGTGTTTCCTTGAGGATAAGGTTTTAGTTTTGTTGAGTATGGCTGAGCCCATGCAGTTGTACAGGTGCTTGTATACTGCACTGGCATACTGTTCAGCATATTTGTCTGCATCCTCTGGGGGGGGGGTAGTGGTGTGAAGCTACTGATACCCTCCCTTAGAAGGTTATAGTCAGTTTTGTGAAGTTTTTTAGCCTGGTTATGGCTGGGGGGGGGGGGGTTGGATGGGATAGGCACTTTGAGTGAGGCAGACCGATGGTCTGATCTCACCAGGGAAGAACTTACTATGGGGGTGGACCAGCAGTCTCCCATGTTGATGAAAATTAAGTCTAGAATGCTATCTCCCCTTATGGGGGATGAGACAAACTGGTCTGGTGCATTAGAACTGATGAAGTCAAGGAATCGTTGGATGAGTGCATTAGAGCAGGAATAGTTCACCCAGTTTATGGTGGGGTAGTTGAAGTAAACAAGGATCAGGGTGTTAGGGGGTACCATGATGGATTCAAGTAGGTTCAGGGAGGAGGAGTGGGTGTCCTGAGTCATGGAGGGGGATCTATAGCTGGCTATAACTTGGATGGGTATCTTGCCAGTTGTGAATTGCACCTGGAAAGTTCTAATACATCATGCTGGCAAACCAGTCTGAGGTGTGCTTGCCTTTAATGAAAATATAAACTCCACCACCCTTAGTCTTCCTGACTTCATTTTGGGGTCTGAATGTGTGGAATGGGGTGTAGCTTGGTAAGGCGGGGATGCTCTTTGCAGCCTTGAACCAAGTTTCTATGACTGCACATGATGTTAGCATCTTTCAGTGCTAGGAGATCCTCCAGTGAGTGCATTTTCAGGTTAAGGCTCCTAGCATTAAGCAGCATGACTTTAAATTTGCTTTTTGACAGATATTTTATATTGGAAGATTTGTCTGTGGGACATTGCCTTAAAAAGGCACAATGGGAGAGGCAAGAGCCTTGGCCAGAATCCTGAATCCCAGAGAGGGATGTGCAGGAAAGGTGTAGTAAAGAACCATAGCTATCCATTTCTTGTACAGCAACAACTGTGCACTTTGACATATATTTAGATGAATTTGGATTCTCAAACCCCATAGAGAGGGGTGAGGACACATAATTTCATTGTATAGCCAATTGGACCAAATTACGCGTGTCCACTGGACATGTGCAAAATGGAGAGCTATGTATGAGACAATTTATTTTTGGGGGGGAGGACAGGTGCCCATTTTTTTTTTAAGGTGAGACTGGAATGTTGGGAAGGGACATAGGTATGTGTGGGGAGGTAAGGTGAGTAACTGAGGTTACATTTGCAAACTGACAAGACAGACAAGACAGCAAACAGGGGTGGTGTGTTACATATGAGGGTGGATGAACAACTTTGACAGGGAGGATTTTGTGGAATCAGAGTCCCATGTGCCTCCAGATGGCAGCAGCATGGCTCACATCCCCACCCATGGGACCATCTGCACTGCTCCTTCACTGGTCCAAAGGTGACTGTGCTGGAGGCTGGGCACCAGGACGACACTGCCCCACCAGTTTGGCCAGTGTGCCCTCAATCTGGCACAGGCATTGGTCATAGCCACGGTGGGGTATCCTGCACACCAGGACTGGTAGCTCATCACTGGTGACTACTATTCCTCTGTCACTGCTCCCAGAAGGGGACTGGGCCCCGTACCCTGGGGAGGTACTACCCGATGCCACAGGTAGTGCAGGGACAGCAGAGGGAACACCACCGGTCTGGGTCTCAGACATGCTAGGACCCGGTGCCATGGCCGGCTGAGGAAAGACCAGGGGATCAGCTAGAAATAGCTTACCTTGACATACTGTGGTACATGAGATAAAGCAATATGTTATGGTTAGTAACAACCAAATCATTATTAGTATTAACTGAATGGAACCTCATATTTATTAATCCAAATACATATTAATGTATATTATGTGCAACACAACATAATGTAACATAACAGTCAGTATAGTAACAGCATGCCAGTGTGAAGTAAACCATAAGGCTAACAAAACAGTTAGTTTAACAAAATATATTAATATTGAATCATAATAAAACATAACAATAATCAACCACATTTTTCAAAATATAGTTAGTTTAGCAAAACATGTCAATATTAAATCATAATAAAACATAATAATCAACCACATTTTCCAAAATATAGTTAGTTTAACAAAATATGTTAATATTGAATCATAACAATAAATTACAATAATGAATAAATTAAGATAAGGGGTGGGAAGAGAGACAGAGAGAGAGAAATAACATTCCATTAGTGACATTGCAGATGATATCCCTGACAACACTGGTCATACATAGTTCTACAGGTGTGTACTGACAGTTGTGATTACAGTGAATACAATTTTCCTATAAGTTGTTGCAGCACATACATACCTCTCAAGCGGGTTCCTATTAGATAATTGAAGACACATTCTATCTTGGTCAAACTTAAAGCAACGAAAAGGCAAAATAGCAAAGCGGCTTTTAAGAGAATTCTTTCCCAGGGAAAGAATTTGCTTGGCCGCTTCCATTACTTTGCCATTTTTGGCACTGTAGTGCAATCTCGGAGTTGATATATTTAAGTAGGGTGTGTGTGGGGGGTGAAGCGCCCCACTTTATGTATTATTTCAATTTTTTTTTCCTTTTTTTTTTTTTTTTTTGGAACAGCTTTTGAGATTGCAAGCTTTCACTTACATGGGGTCGATTATTCATCATTCACTTTTTTAAGCATTCAGTGATATAATATAGACCCTCTCAAGCTGATAGCATGGAACAATGAGGGCCAATCACTAACAAATGCAGGTACAGAACATCTCAGAATGGTTTCACATAATGTGGACTTATATAACTACCAAGGTGTTCTGTTAATGGATTTGGTAAAACATTGCATTCCAGGTAATAATTTATCTGGTAAACATGTGACACACAGATTCATCAGTTCTAATTACATTATGAGAAATCGTAACACTTGAGATGCATGTTTGTCTACAGTAAATAAACTAGACAGCCGTCATGGCTTAGCTGACAGGCATGGGAGTAGAACCCACTAGCTGTGACTGCAGGGGACATCTGCAATTAATAATTGACTACAGCAGCATAGTATGGACAAGCAAGAGATACAGCCATACTGGGATTACACAGTTTTATTTCTTAATCAACAGTGCTGATGCACACATTCTTGCTATTGAGTGTAACATTCTGTGAGATCTAAACACACTATCTGCACATAATATGGGCTAACTCACCCATCACATTTTTGTGTTCTTGGAAAGAGAGGAATTGTGAGCATTACATGACTGATAGTAAAAATGTAGTGCTACATACCTCTGGATTCGAACCCGGAACTGTGTGCGGCAAAATGTACAGTGTACAAGGAATTTAACAGACTGAGCTATTGAGACACTGCTGACTACAGGATGACTGATACTTGCCTGGAGACCACCTGGAAACATACTATGAATTGTGCAATACAAGTTACAGGACTTTCCTCTAGCATTCTAGTACTGTTACAGTGTTTTACTAGACTGCAGTGCCAATAGAACACACATTCATGGTATACAACCATGCTGCATATATTACTACAGCTTTATTTCAGTTTTAACAATTCAGGTGAACACATGTTTTTTTTATTGGTTTGCAATATCTGTGAAGTTCACACACACAATATCTGGCTGTGGAGTGAGTTACCTCACTCATACCTTTATTACCTGATGTCTGTGGAAGACAGATGATTATTTGCCCAGTATTGGCCTAAAGAAAGCCTTGAACATTAGTATGAGTTAAGCAATACAGTTTGCAGCCATTAGATTTGCATTCTACAGCTATTATAGTGTTATACCTGACTGCAGCAACCTTACCTTACAGACTCAATGCATACAGCTCTACTATAATGGTTAAGACAATTCTGATGTACGCCATTTTCCTTGCTGCTATTGGTATTGTTTCTTATTTTTATTGAACTGCAGCTGTTTTTATTCATTTATTTCACTACAACTCTAAGTCTACATTTATTGCACTACAGTTCTAATTCTAACTTTATTGATCTACAGACTTTATTGCACACACTTTATTGCAGGTAATGCTTTACTCGTTCTTGCTTGTTGCACTGCAGTTGGCATAATACATCCACACTCATCATGCTCACTGAGCAACTTGGCCATGTGCCCGGTCCTCTCAGCTGCAGCTGCTGGGAGAGAAGCACACCATTATGCATACCAGTTTTGCAGACATTCAGATTACATATTAGTAAAACAGAGGAAAAAGTACTTACTTGTGGAGCATTCCCTGCCCTCACTTCTTGGATCCAGGTGTCTAAGGTTCCCCTCTTTCTTCTTTTTGGGTCCTCATGGCGGTGACAGCACTGCTCACCTGTGCAGGGGATACCAGTAACACTTGTGCGTTCTCTGGCCAGCCAGTCCCAGGCCTCTGCCTTACACTCTGAGCCGTGGAAACTGCCCTGCAGCAGCCTATCTTCATGGTTTTGACTAGGTGCCCAATCATGACCCTAGACCCCTGAATGCTCTACTGCTGGTCCCGAAAGCACACACCTTCTCCAACACCTCCAGCCATATCGACAGATGATTTAACTCCAAGGGATTCTGCAGAATTCCCACCTAATGTGCTTTATATAGGCTGTTTTTCCACCCTTACATGTCATTGAGCAACATTCAAAAAAGCACCATCTTGCTAAGCAGTGTGCAAGCCAGACAATCAGAGCTGAGCAGTGCACAAACATGCACAATCGTGGTTTTAGTGAAGCTGAGCACTTCGAAAACATTGGCAGCAGTTACCATGTTTATGGGGTACTTAGCAAGTTTGAGCACAGTTGCGCAGACCACAGCAGAACCATATTTTAAAAATTTGTCTATGACGTGTGCAAAAAAAATACAGACAAGTTCTGACTTCCGTGTATTTGAGCCCTGGACCTACTACACATATAGCCATAACTCTACCAATTGTGTTAGGTGGATATTAAGAAATCCAGCATACCTTCACATATACCACTGCGCTACTTGCTAGCAGTGCTGAGCACCACACCACACCATGCAAACACACTTAAACAAACCAATAAGTAAATAAATAATTACATCTGGTTTCTATTTTTAGATATCTGTCAGGTGTCTGCCATGTAGGTATGAGCTCTACTCGGCTTAGCTGTGCTCCATGCCATGCCTTGCAAATACCAAATAAAAAAAAAAACTAAACACATAAAATATCATTACACTTATTAAGTACATCCAGATTCTATTTTTAGATGTCTGGCAAGTGTCAGCTGTCTACATGTGAGCGCAGCTTGGCATTGCTGCACTCCGTGCCATGCCGTGTAAACATGCATTAAAAAAATACAAAAAAAAACAAACAACTCTGATTCAATATCTGCGTTCCTTGGCTCTCCCTAGGCAGTGCACCATCATTAATATACGTGGTATGCTGCCGAGGGGGGCCGTGGCCATGTACATGGATACATTCCATGTAGGCTCTACACAGTGCCTACATGGAGTTTATTAAATCCTGGGCCTTGTTGTTGGCTAAACTGTATGCCCCTGAACCTCTGTTCACCAGAGCTTTCCTTGTGTAGCAAACACTGGCAGCAGATGTATCATGTTATCACAGCCACTCTCACATTCACTCTCCCAAACACATA